>NC_048233.1:39116379-39137483 GCF_002007445.2 Ailuropoda melanoleuca
GTGGGGGTGGGGAAGTTGGGGTGACTCCTCGTCTCCCTTGGACCCTTCCCCCGTTCAGGACTTTGAAAAACGCCTCAGTGGAGGGGCAGGGGGTGCAGGGGGGCACTCCTGGAAAGTGGGGAGATGGATTTTCCTGCCCAGGGCTTCCCAGGACCCCAGTCCTAGACCAAGGGGTCTAGGGTGTGTGCAAGGCCGGGGTAGTGCGGGGGGGAAAGGCTCAAGCAGGTGGCTGCAGAGCCCAGGACTGAAGGGTAGAGGGAGGAAGGGCTGAAGGCTGAGGGCACAGAGGCTGTAGAGAGGGCACAAACTGTCTGGAGTCCCCAAAGGAGGATTGACGGGGTCTGAACACAGCAGCTCCAGGAGCTGCTGGGGCTTTCTGGGAGGAGGACCATTCAGGCTTCCCGTGCTTCAAGTAAAGGACAAATTGAGAGAGCCTAGGAGAACCCCAGAGAATCAGGTACCAGCCTCGGAAGGATCATAAACTTGAGGACCTCCATTATTCCCTTCTGCTGCCATCCCTGAGCATTGCCTCATTTCCTCACCCTGCCCGTAGCCCAGCTTCTCTCCCAGGCTGGAAACTAGGCGCCCAGCACATGGGTGGGCCAGCTGACGGAGCCCCATCCATTCCACGCCTCCCGCTGGGGCGTCCTCAGAGCAGTGGGCTTCCTGGGCTCCTGCTCAGCATGGAGGGCCTGGAGGTGAGGCCAGAGGGCCGAGGGCCTGGGGATGGAGAGGAAGCTCTTTGCTCAGAGAACTAGGCAACTGATAAATATTTAATTCTCCTCTTTGCTTTTATCTCCTGACCCACTGAGACAAATCAGCTCATTAGGCAGTGATTCCCGGAGCTCAGGGAGCAGGGAGAGTGCCTGGAAAGATGGGGCAAGGACGGGGAGTAGCTTCTCTGTCCCTTCCCTCGAACCTCCTGCATGAAGGCCTCGTTCGGAGAGGACCACTAGGTGGCTTGGAAGGGGTCCCCGACAGGTGTGGAGGGTAGAGCCCTCCGATCAAAAGGGGACTATTTGCGTTTTCTTCCGTGTCTTGCTGCCAGGCCCAGGATACAGGAGTTCTAGGGTTCAGAATAGACAGCTCTCAGTCCTTTTCTGGGACTGGGCTCCTGCTGGGCCCAGTTCCCCATTGGGCCTCCGGGGCTGATTACATTGCAGCCAGAGCAGCTCATTTTCAAGGCTCTGGTGGACACCTCTTTCTGACTGTTGAAGGGACAGCTGGGATGGCCCAGGGTGCCAAGGTGAGCTTGAGAATGAAACTCTCTGAGGGGCTGGAGGGCCCCAGAAGATTCTTTCCTGTCCCTGGTGAGAAGGCAAGGGCTGTTGTAAGGTAAAGGCTGACATGTGGCTGGTGTTGGGGCAGCCTGCTGCCCCCTCGCCGGCTCCCCACCCCTTGCTGGTTCCTGGATCACCCTCCCCCACTTCCCTTTCTCTTGCCTGGCTCCTTGCTCTCCCTGAGGCCCCCTCTGAAGCAGTAGGAGGGAGATCAGGCTCTAAATAAATCCACCGGCTCATCTCCCTCCTCTCCTTCCCCCGTGCCAGGCAAGAGCGGAGCTGCAGCCTGCCCACACACTCCCCAGGCAAGGGGGGCACCACCAGGGCACTGTGCCAACTCCTGGCAGCTCCAAAAGTACTGAGCCTCTGGCTGTTTCGGCATAACGGGGTGAGGGAGGCAAGACCCCGGGGCACACTTGGCAGGGTGGCCCTGGCCTCCCAGGTGGTACGCGCACACGAGAGATGGGTGAGCTCTGAGACTTGGGAACGAGGGAGAGGGGGGTTCCATTCTGAGCACAACTCACTAAACATTTAGGGGGAATCTTGTCATTCCCATCCTGAGGTGAGAGGTGGGGTAACCCAGATGCCCCAGGCAGGGACATTAAGATGACTAAATTAGGCGGAGAGCCTGTGGAGCAGAGGGTAAAGGTCACACTCCTCTTCCGGCGCAGGCCTGGACATCTAGGAGGCGTCTGACGTATACTTATCTAAGTGAGCAGTCATCCCCCCGTGTCTCTTGCCTCCCTTCCCACTGGCCCCTGTTCACCTTCGACAGCCATCTCCTATGTCCGGGCCCCTGAAGGACGTCCCCCCACTCCTCTGACAGGGCAAAGCTTCTTGCCGGGGCTCAGCTGCTCTTTTTCCTGCTGTCAAGCCAGCCTTATTTTGTTCTCAAGAGAGATGGGGAATAGCAGGCAGACTACTCCTCTGTAAAATGAGAGACTTTTTCCCCTCTGAGCTGTCTTCATGCCTTCCGTCTACCACAGACATTGTCTTTAGCTGAGGCTTAAGGCCCTGGGCCGATATCAAGTTGACCAGCCCTCTTGCGGATGGCGGGACTGGGGCAGAGGGCATGGCGATATGTGAGTTTGTCTTCCCCACTGAGTCTGGCTTCCGCTGCGTTCTGTAAGTGGTCAGGCATGGAGCTTGACGGAATGTTCCTCAGTCTGAGAACATTCTAAAACCCCTTCCCTACACACACACACACTCTCCCACATGGACCCCTTATCTAGGCCCCTATCTCATCTCTGCCACCTGCACCTCAGAATTGATGGAAGTACCGCTTCAGGCTTCTGATCATGAAGAGGGGAAACTGAGGCAGAAAACAAAAGATTCTCTTTCCCCAGACATCCTGACTTCCATCCTGTCCTGAGGGCCAGCTTCCCTCGTTCATTTGTGCATCTCTCTCAGGGCCTCCCTTATGGTGAGCTCTGCAACCCTCAAAATGTACCCCCTGCCCAAAGACCCTTCCTATGGGCAGGACTCAGAGACTCTGCTGGCTCAGGTTGTCAAAGACCCTGTCCGAACATCCCCAGGTCCTTGGCTGGGTTGCCTGGCACTGAGAGGTCCTTCCTCTAGGGCTGATACCCTTGGGGAAGGGCTGGGGAGATGTAGGCCAGATGGTAGGTGTGGCCGAGCCTCCCTGGGGCCCAGGGAGACACCTTTGTGTTGCCTTCTCAGTCTGTGTCTTGTTTGCTGCCCACACCTGGCCAGTTGCCCCAGCAGGTGTGAGAGGAAAGAAAGTGGGGGCAGGGAGAGTGGAGGGGAAGTGACTTCCAGGAGTTGGCAGCTCTGTGTCCTCCTCTTCACCCTGGAAGGGGAGGCACTGGGGGAGATGAGATCTAAGGGGGTGGACGGCTCTATCCTGACACTCAGGACCAGTGCCATGCCAACCAGAGTCTCTTGACTGTTCCCAGCTGACTGTACTGCTGCCACGCATTTTAAAGGGATAAGGTCCAGGCTGCTTTGCAGGCTGATGCAAACAAGAGGGCTGGGTCTTTTGGATTCAGAATCATCTCCAATATATCATCTTCAGCACGTCTCCCTTCACTCTGCCCCAGAGGCCAGGGTAGAGGGGAGGAAAAGGAGCAAGGAGGAAAGTGAAAGCTCTATTCAAGGCTGAAGTATTAATAGGCTTGGGAGGAAGGGCCCAGATCTTAGCACATATGGATTGGGCTGGCTTTCCTGCAGTCCCAGAGGCGCTGGGCCCTTCTTAGGGAGACAGAAGGGACCGCTGGGGCCCAGCCACCCATGTGGACATGGACAGGCTAGGGTTAGTGGAGGCACTGCTGTAGGGCTTAGAGGGTGCCTGTAGTGCCCTCCCACCTGAGCCCAGGGGTCACAGCCTCTCCCCCATGCTAGGGTTCAGCCGACTCCTATACCAGCCGCCCATCTCTGGACTCAGACGTGTCCCTGGAGGAGGACCGGGAGAGCGCCCGGCGGGAAGTGGAGAGCCAGGCTCAGCAGCAGCTTGAAAGGGCCAAGGTATCCACTTGGGTGGGCGGGTCGGACCAGGCTGGGTGGAGACTCGGTCCTAAGTCCCCACGGGGCAGTGGGCAGGATGCTCATGAGTGTGAAAGAGTGTGTGTGTCATGGGCGATCCGTTGGGGCCTCTGCCCTCTACTGATGGGGCACTGAAGTTAGAAGGGGTGCTGTGACGCTCCCCTCACCTGCACGGATGGCCAAATTCCCTAGCACAAACCTGTGGCATTTGCTGTGAGGACCAATGTCAGCTACTGTGGCGTACTGGACGAGGAGTGCCCAGTCCAGGGCTCTGGAGTCAACTTTGAGGCCAAGGATTTTCTGCACATTAAAGAGGTGACCAAGCCCAGCCCCAAAGAGGAGCCGCCTAATGCCCCTGCTCTCGCCCTAGCTCCCATGCCTCTTACTCCAGTCTTCATCTCTCAGCAGTCCCCAGACTCCTCAGCTCTTACCCAGAACACACACCCGTAAGCCCCTCACATCTAAAACCCAACCCCCAGGGCCTCCATCCTTCCGAGACCTGGCTTGGGCCTCAGTCTCCGTTATGTGTAAAGCGAGCAGTTAGACGAGTTGCCTCTTAGGTCTCCCGTGACGTCAGTGATGCCTCACACCGAAACCTTGGGTGGCTCAAACCCGGTTGCCCTTCCCTCCGGCTCCCTCTCCTGCCCCCCTCCTTTCATGCTGCCTTCCTCAGACCAGCCCTCTGAATGCCTCCCTGGCTCTTTCACGTTGAAGAGCCAGGACTGAGGCCTGGTTGCCTCCTCTCACCGCCCCTTCCCCCAGAAGTACAGCAATGACTGGTGGATCGGGAGGCTAGTGAAAGAGGGTGGGGACATCGCCTTCATCCCCAGCCCCCAGCGCCTGGAAAGCATCCGGCTCAAGCAGGAGCAGAAGGCCAGGTGAGAGCAGGGTTTGTGACTCCATCAACATACCCCCCTCGTGCCCAGAAGCAACACACATGCAGAAACACAGATGGCACACACACCCCTTCCTCACTAGCTAAGATGTAAGGAAATGTATACAAGTATTAAATAGTGCATAGTACACTTATTGGCCTCCATTTCTGCTCTCAGGAGATCCGGGAACCCCTCCAGCCTGAGTGACATTGGCAACCGACGCTCCCCTCCTCCATCTCTAGGTAGCCTCCCCTCAACCCACCCATCTTGGGTAGGTGGGTGACTAAGACACAGGGGGGAAAGGGAGCTGGTTCCCAGGTGAGCTGTGTGGGAAGGGGTTGGTGGAGGGACCAAAAGAGCGCAGAGAAACCCAGCATCTCCCCTGGGGAAGGGAGTACCATGCCCCCAGGGCCTTTCCCCCTTCACCAACTTTAATCTTTTATTTCCTTTTCCAAAAAGCCAAGCAGAAGCAAAAGCAGGTGAGTCAAGGAAGGGATCGGGGCTGGGGGGCTCATGGCTTATGGCTGTGGGGACAGGTTTCTGGAAAGTCATTGTTGGAAGGGCAGGAAAACAGAGAAGGGAGGGAGCCCAGAACTTCTGAATCTGCCCCACACCAGTCAGGCATAGGACAGGCGACAGGGCCACGGCCTTGCTTGACCTCAGGTCAATTCTACAGGCCGAACATGTTCCCCCATATGACGTGGTGCCCTCCATGCGGCCTGTGGTGTTGGTGGGACCCTCTCTGAAAGGTTATGAGGTGAGAGAAGGTCCCTGACCCCAAAGAGTTGTCTCTACCCAGCCTGCACCATGGGAAGGCCCCAGGGATGGTGGGTGGGAAGGGGTGTTCTCCCCTCATCAGTTCTGTGTGTAGAGGGGGCGGGCTCCAGGGCCACGCCTAGGCATGCTGCCTCTTTCCCAGAGGGCCGTCAGTCAGTCGCATGCCTTTCCCCCACCCTCCCACCCAGGTCACAGACATGATGCAGAAAGCTCTCTTCGACTTCCTCAAACATAGGTTTGATGGCAGGTAAGCTGCTCTGGCCGCAGGAGGCATAAGAACCGGGGAGGAGATCATTATCTCCTTTCCAGGTGCCTGTAGCAAGGCCTTCTCTAAAGAGAAACTTAGTGGGACCTGGGTAAGGAGAAGCCTAAGGCTTGAAATTCAGAGGTGGGCTGGGATTCTCCACCCCCACCCCAGGATCTCCATCACGCGAGTCACAGCGGACCTCTCGCTGGCAAAGCGATCTGTGCTCAACAATCCCGGCAAGAGGACCATCATTGAGCGCTCCTCCGCCCGCTCCAGCATTGGTGAGAAGTCCCGGTGTCCTGCTTCTTGGGCTGCTCGAGCGTTAGTGACACCCTTCCTCCCACTTTTCTCTTCTCTGGCACCTTGCAGTCCTGCCCAGTCCTCCACCTGCCCCACGACTGGCGAGAACCACCCCAGTCACCCCGGTTCCCTGTTTCTCTGCTTGCCCCGGGGCCTTGATGAATACCCTCACCCTCCAAGTCCTTCCCATCTCCCACCCGGGAGAGCCCGCAGCCCCGCCAGAGGAAGAAGTCGGTGGAGCCCCGGCGTGAGCATCATGGCCCGCTTGCCCCCTCCACAGCGGAAGTACAGAGTGAGATTGAGCGCATATTCGAGCTGGCCAAATCCCTGCAGCTGGTCGTGCTAGACGCTGACACCATCAACCACCCGGCGCAGCTGGCCAAGACCTCCCTGGCCCCCATCATCGTCTTTGTCAAAGTATCCTCACCAAAGGTACGTCAGCCGCGGCGATGGAGGAGGCCCACGGGGCTGCCCTCCCACAGTGCGGTCCCTGCCCACGGGCTCCGGAGCTCCCTTTCCCTGCAGCCCCCCCTCGGCCGCACCTGCTACCATGCTGTACCCCAGGTGGGGGCCACATCCAGTTCTCTGTAGGCCCAGCTCTGCCCTTCCCCCGCAGGTCCTCCAGCGCCTCATCCGCTCCCGGGGGAAGTCACAGATGAAGCACCTGACGGTACAGATGATGGCCTACGATAAGCTGGTTCAGTGCCCACCGGTGAGCGCTCATCAGCCATTGCTGTGCCGCTCTGGCTTTTCCAGGGCTGGGGCAGCGCTGGAGATGGGGGGCCGCTGCTGAGAGGAAACCGATCTCCCCCCCTTTCCCTCTCCTGCCCAGGAGTCGTTTGATGTGATTCTGGATGAGAACCAGCTGGAGGATGCCTGCGAGCACCTGGCCGAGTACCTAGAGGTTTACTGGAGGGCCACCCACCACCCAGCCCCCGGCCCCGGACTTCTGGGCCCTCCCAGTGCCATCCCCGGACTTCAGGTACCCGTGTGCGGTGGGCACAGAAGCTCAGGCTAAGCCAGCCAAAGCACTGCCCCCTCCTGGCCCAGAGGATTGTCCTTGGCCTTCAGCTCGAAGGCCAAAGGATTGGAGAACTCCACTCCGCTGTGCAGAGCTGGGCAGATGGGCAGAGGGACTTCCTGATGAGAGAGGGAAGAAATCAATGAGATGGGTAATCTGAGGTTACTTTTCCGGGCTCAGAAGAAACACACTCTTTCTCTTAGTCTGTCTTGAGGGCACAGCCTGAATTCTGCAGGAGTCCAAAGCTCCGGCTTTCCACGTCTCAAGTGGAAGATGCTTCTCCCTCCTGGCACCATTTAGGCACTGAGAGTTGAGGGGGAAGAGTCGCCACCCCCTCCCCACTAGAGGTGGGAGGGACGCCCAGGCGAGGTCTGCCGCCTCTACTTAGAGCTCTTGTGTCGCCCCCAGAACCAGCAGCTGCTGGGGGAGCGCGGCGAGGAGCACTCACCCCTGGAGCGGGACAGCTTGATGCCCTCAGACGAGGCCAGCGAGAGCTCCCGCCAGGCCTGGACAGGGTCTTCGCAGCGCAGCTCCCGCCACCTGGAGGAGGACTATGCAGACGCCTACCAGGACCTGTACCAGCCTCACCGCCAGCACACCTCGGGGCTGCCTAGTGCTAACGGGCACGACCCCCAAGACCGGCTCCTCGCCCAGGACTCGGAGCACAACCACAATGACCGGAACTGGCAGCGCAACCGGCCCTGGCCCAAGGACAGCTACTGACCGCCTCCTGCTGCCCTACCCTGGCAGGCACAGGCACAGCTGGCTGGGGTGCCCACTCCAGGCAGGTTGGAGGTAGACTGGCATTAGGCTGGCACTAGGCTCAGCCCCCGCAACCCCCTGCCCGGCCCCAGCTCCAGGGCTGCCTGTGGTCCCAAGGCTCTGGGAGAAGCAGGGAGCCCCCTTACCTCCTGGGCACAGTGACCCCCCTAGGCTCCCATTCCAGGTACCGCACCCCTGGCACCTTCCTCTCCTGCACAAGAAGCTGCCCCACTGGGCAGTGCCCTCAGGCCAGGATCCCCCTCGCCGGGGCCTTCCCACCAGACTCAGGGAAGGGATGCCCCCTCAAAGTGACAAGAGGGTGGGGGTGTGGGCAGCAAGGCATGAGGAAGAAACAAGGTCCCTGAGCAGGCACGAGTCCTAACAGTCAAGGGACTCAGGGGTTGTGCTTTGGGGTTCGAGGTCCTCCACTCACCTCACTGCCACACATTAGAGATGAGACAATCAGAGCCCAACAGGTGACACTCCCGTCCATCAGCTGGGGTTGGGCATCCACGTGCAAGGCTGGAGCAGCAGGCAGGCTAGGCTGGGGCCAGAGGCCTCACGGCTGAAGCGCCCAACGGTTCTCTTCACCTGCCGGGAAAGCTTCTGAACATGTGACGGCACCAGAGGCCAGAGCAGGGCAAGCCAGACAGGTGGCGGGCAGGAGCCAACCGGGATTGGGGGTTTGGGAAGGGAGGGCGTGTATAGCGGAAAGCGTATGGAACAGCTTGGGGGCCTCCTTGCCCCCCTTTCTTTTGCTCTTGCATCCTGTCATTTCTGTTCTTGGCCCTCACATCTCCTGGGGAACACGGGCCCAACTTTATTTGCTGATTCATAGCTGCTGCTTGTTAAATTAGGGTTAGATGGGGAGAGATAGGACACAGTGGACAGCCCCCCGAGGCCCTGTCTACCCGACTACCCTTGCCTTACGGCTCTAGTGTGTGACCTACAGAGCATGTTCCGTAAGACCCCCACCTCACTGTCATCACGAATAAACACGCACAGTCTCGCGGGCTCCTGTTCTGTGTCCGCCGGCTCAGCGGGCCAGCCTCGTCCCTGCGCAGTCCGAGTCTGGAGGAGATCAAGAAGTACCCTGGGCCCTCGCTCTCACAAAGGAGCCACTGAGTGGGAAGGGAACAGGGACAGAACTGGGGGAGACACGATGCTCCCGGGCCCCCCCTCACACCCAGGTGCCGGGAGGAGAACATTCGGCAGCACAGAAGGGCCCTGTTCTGGGAGGTAGGGAAGAGGCTGTCACAGCCTTACACTGTCCCCACCTCAGGTCCAAAAGGCCCAAGAGTCGTTGCAACTTGAACTCCATGTACTTGCCCAGCTCTGCAGCCCTCCCCGCACCCCCTAGCTCCGTGGGCCCCGACTCATCCCTCCTTAATGCCCCTGGCCCCCACCTCCGCCCCTCCTGTGAGCAGCGGGCTCGGCCACAAGGGAGCCACAAGCAGAGGTACTGAAGACTGGACGTCAGCCGCGCCGCGAGAGGCTACGGCTGCGCCTCCCGTGCCAGAGCCGCACGGCTGCTCCATTCCCACCCCGGTGCGGAGCTCCGCAGATGGCGCCCCGGCGGGCAGAGCCACAAGCCAGGTGAGGCCAGAGCCGGCAGGGAGGATGGTTCTGATCCCGCCGTCAGCGGCTCTTCCAGCTCCGCCTCAAGGGGCCTCGCGTCCATTCGGACTGTGAGCGGAGGCCCAAAGGCTCTCCCTCGGTTGTGCTTTTCTTTCATCCCCAAGTCAACCCACCGAGCCCCGTGCCATCCCCGTCTTCTGCGGCAGCAGGGACAGCCTGGGACACGTGTGTAGCGAGCACATGACACAGCGCTCGTCTTCATGTGTTTATTCTCAGAACATACAAACTCATCTTCTCAGAGAATAAAAAACAGAAATTTCACTCAGTGACTTCAAGATGGGCACAGCCAGCTCACCCTGTCCCCACGTCTACTAAAAAAATTCCCTGGGTGCGGGTTGCCTAGAGTGCACAGCGCCCCTTGGCACAGGGCCACGCACAGCTCTAAACAAGGCTCTCAACTTGTTTCATCATCCAACAGGGCAAACGGCGTCAAAACAACAGAGTCCAAGGTCCCTAACTCTCACCGTGCCAGACCCCCCGGGGTCACCTAGGGCGGCGACACTGCTGCCGCTCCCCGCAGTCAAGTCCGTGCTGAAGAGGTCGGGCCAGGTAGCCAGGTTTTTGTTCCGTCTGTGAGGCAACGCCAACTGGCCACCCCACAAGGGGCAAGAGCTGAGGGCCCAGTGCGATCCCGAAGCCTTCGAGGGGGGCAGAGCTGGGCCAGAATCCGGGGTACTTGGTTCTGCACCTACAGCGGTTTCCTCCCCCTCTGCAGCCCTGAGGGTAGGGGCCAAGGAGTCTGATTGTTTCCTAAGGCCCCGTAAGAGTGAGGACCTGGAAAGAGAGACGGGAGGGTCCTGAAGAACAGGCTTCAGAACATGCCCTTAAGCTGCCAGGAAGCGTCTGTGTCAGGCAAAGATGGTCTCTTCCCGGCGCTTCTTGGTGAGGATGGTGCCGGGCTTGTGCTGGGCATCCGGGTGGTTGGCTAGCTCCGGGGGGCAGGACGACACCGGGCTCTCCAGGATGGCTTGCTTCAGCTCGTAGAACACAGCGGAGTCCTCTTTGGTGAGGAAGGTGATGGCCACACCACTCTTGCCAGCTCGCCCCGTGCGGCCAATGCGGTGGATGTAATCTGGGGAGGGGAAGGAATGCCACTGAGGATCCCAGGCCTCACTCCGACAGGCATCACCCACCCCGGGCCACCCCACCGCACCTCCGAGGGCAGTCGATCCCACTCGTGCCGCCTGACCCTGCAGCACCCACCGTGCTCTCCCCACCACTATAGACGGCGGTCATCCCACCACACCTAGACTGAGAGCAGCCCAGCGCCATTCTTCCCCACAGCCCAAGACAGAGCTGTCCCACGTACTAGGACGACAAACCCATGGGAGATAAAGAGCAGAGCTCGTCTCAGTGAGACAAGCAATCCCAGACTCAGAGCTGTGAGGAATGGGCATCCGACAAGCGGCCTCCCTTTACCTGGAGAGAAGCTGCTTTCCCCTGCACGTACCTTCGATGTTTTTGGCCATATCATAGTTGACAACCATAGACACATCTTGGATGTCGATACCACGACCCGCCACATCTGTAGCCACCAAAATGTCCTTGGCCCCAGCCTTGAGGTTGGACAGTGCAAACTCTCGCTGCTCCTGGCCTTTCCCACCGTGCAGCGTGCAAGCATTGTACTGTGGGGAGAATGGGGAGGTGAGGAAGAACAGTGGGGTCAGGGAAAGACACAGAAGTGAAGGGGGTGAAGACACTGAGGGAGGGCTGCACAGCAGCAAGGTAGAAGGGGAAGGAAGGGGAGAGCAGGAGAGCAACTGAAAGCAAGAGGACAAGCAAGCCGGAGAAGAGGGTGTGGTGTGGCAGGGGCAGACAGAGTCGGGTCAGAGGTAAAGCAGCTCAGGGACAGGGGATGTGGAGCCAGAGATGGGAAGTCATCAAAGAGAGAATGAGGCTGAGATGTGGGTGGCAAGTAGGGACCAAAACCCTTAAGGAAGTTCAAGTGCGGAGTGGACGGGACACACCCTTCCCTTCGAACACCAGCACCAGGACGAAAGGACACTGATCACCCCCATCTCCCTCCCCTTTCCCAAACACGTATCAACACGAAGAACTCTGACCCACTACTCCAGAGCCTAGATCTGGCCAGGACGTAAGTCTCGGAACCTGTCCCTGGCTCAGTCCCCTGGAGGAGGACCCACGGCAGCTCTGGCTGGCACTGCTGGACTGCACAGGGAAGCACAGCACAGACCCAGTCCCTCAGCCCCATCCAGCCACCCGCTCCCTCTGGCCCTGACTTGATGATTAAAGAGGCTAAAGAACGGGACAGAACTGAAAGGAGGAGCCTTAGAGGGGCCCTCTATTTTGAGAAAGCCCCACCAAAGAGAGCAGACTTGGTTCTCCCCTGCCAGACACACCCCCATCTTCTCCAGGGATTTCGCCAGAACATCACAGCCCTTCTTCTGGTTGACGAAAATGATAATGGGTGGATCAAAGCCTTGTTCCAAGATTGCCAGCAGCTTTTTCCTGGGGAGAAGAGAAGAGGAGAAAAATCAGAGGCATTCCTGCGTGGGAAATGCTCGCCCTGCTTCACCAGCACCAGCCCCACGACCTGCAAGCCCACGGCAGCCCCGCAGGAAAACCAGCTCTCAACACGCCAAACAGCTGCCCTCCACCCCTCATACTGAAAAAAGCCCCTTCTCCAGCCTGTTCCTCCTGGTTCAGCTGCCCCCGTACCTCTTTTCTGACTCTGACATGAGGAAGACCTTCTGTTCCACGCGTTCGTGGGGCTTGCCCGCAGAGCCGATGTACACCACAGCCGGTCGCCGAAGATAGCTCCGGGCCAGACGCTCCACCGCCGGGGGCATGGTGGCCGTGAACATGACTGTCTGCGGAAACAGGCAGCTCAGCCCTGGGCCCAGGCAGACAGCGCCGTGTACCCCCATCACCACAGGCCGCGGAGCCTGGGCTGGAGAACCTACAGTGAGCCACAAGTAAGCTCTGACAACCACCACCGGAGGGAATCGTGTCCTTGGCCTTCCCCCTTCCTTCCTCAGTACCTGTTCACCAAGGTCCTTTACATCCTGCGATGACAGGAAGGGCTGAGAGCATTTGCTGGCACCCACGGTGGGCAGCAGCACGATGCCCTGGAATCATTTTCTAGGGCACAGCCAGTGGCGCCACTGCTAGGACTTTCAGAGGACTGACATGCTGGGAAAGGTACTCCGGGACCACCCAGGGCAAGAAGGGCCTCAGAGCAGGTTTGGCAACTTGCCCCCATTTCCCAGCCTCGGGAAGCAGCCTTACTTGGCGGTACTTATGTTTTCCCGACTCAAAATTGGCCAACATCTTCTCAGGGTCCTCAGCCTCATCTGTGTCCGGCTTCTGGTTGCTGACAGGCATGTGCTCCAGGATCTTCTGGACATCTGGCTCAAAGCCCATGTCAATCATGCGATCTGCCTCATCCAGAACCACATAGGTGCAGCGGCTCAGCACAAGGTAACGGTTCTCCAGCACATCAATCAGCCGTCCCGGGGTAGCGATCACGATCTGGAGAGCGCGGTGGGAACATATGCGGCCCCAGCAAGTCCTTCTTTCTTCTCCCGCCTGTGAACTATCCACCCGCTTGGGCGACAGACCTCTAATGCTAAGGAACCTGGACCCCAACCTCCAGTTAGGACTGGCAGCAAAAGTTCCTAAGAACTGGCACGAAGTCACTTGTTGCCACCTTTTTTTTTTTTTTTTTTTTTAAAGGAATGAATAGGGTCTCTGAATAAGGTCCAGGAGTTAGAAGAGGCCAAATCAGAAGGAACTTTCTTAGATGGAAGAAGGACTCAGGGCAACTATGGAGAGGGTTACATAAAGGGATTATGGTAAGAAGTCTGCAAAAGACAATTCCTGCACTGGAGTTCTTATAGAAAGCTCTCCTCCCCCACCCCGAGAAGACATGGTCTGGCAGAGTAATTAAGGGCACAGGCTTTGGATACGAACCTCAGCTCTGCTCACTGCCAGGTGTGACTCTGGGCAAGTTACTGACCCGGGCCCCAGCGTCACCTGCACAAGGGAGGGACTCTACCTACTCTCACACGGCTGTCGGTAGGATTAAGGATGTGCACAGAATAACACCTGGTGCAAAAGTTCTCAGTAAGTAACAGCACATACATACAAGCCAGTCCTTTCTTCAGTTTACCGTACATCCAGGGCAGAAACTAGAAACACAGCCCCCAAACGGAGAGCCCTCGCACAGCGGGCTGGCTGCTGGCGAGGTGAACCAACCTCACAGCCCATGCGCAGCCTGAAGCCCTGGTCTTCTCTGGAGATGCCGCCAATGACGGCCACAGTGCGGATGCCCAGTGGCTTCCCAAACTTGATGGTCTCTTCCTCAATCTGCTGAGCCAACTCACGAGTGGGGGCCAGAATGATGGCGTAAGGACCCTGGTCTGACTCTTCGATCCTGTGGTAAATGAGGCATCCCATAGTTCCGTGAGCTTTGGTTCTCATCCAACCACAAACAGGAGCAAGACAAAGTCACTCTTAAGGGTAGCTATGGAGACGGGGAGGGTGGTGGGAAAAGGATGCAAAGATCTCACTTAAAAATCAGAGACTCCAGGGCAACCCTCTCGGGTCCCCTCCCTCTTCGGGAGCTTTGAATTATCACTTTACTATCGCTCAATAAATTTTGCTTTGCTGCCCACCAAAAAAAAAAATCAGAGACTCCAGCACAGCCAAGTTCTTCAGGGAGGGGTCCCGACTAACCAAATCATATACTTCTTTGATACTGTGATCCAATTATTCCCTAATATCTGACCCAGACTAAAGAAGGGGGCTTCTGATTATAGACTTAAAAAGAAAACCAAATGGGAGCACCATGCTGGCTCAGTTGGAAGAACATGAGACTCTTGACTATGGGGTCGTGAGTTCGAGCCCCACGTTGAGTGTAGAGATTACTTAAGAATAGGGGCGCCTGGGTGGCTCCGTCAGTTAGGCATCTGACTCTTGATCTCAGCTCAGGTCTTGATCTCAGGGTTCTGAGTTCAAGCCCCGTGTTCAGCTCCACACTAGGCATGGAGCCTACTTAAAAAAAACACTGATTAAAAAATAAATAAATACAGGGATGTCTGGGTGGCTCTGTTGGTTAAGCATCTGCCTTCAGCTCAGGTCATGATCTCAGGATCCTGGGATCCCAGGGCCCATGATCCCCTGGGTTGAATCCCACATTGGGCTCCTTTCTCAGCAGGAAGCCTCATTCTCCCTCTTCCTCTGCCTGCCGCTCCCCCTGCTTATGCGCTCTCTCACAAATAAATAAAATCTTCAAAAAAATACATACNGGGAGGGCCCAAACGCTCATTTGCCACTGTGACCTTCCCCACCCGGCCAAACCCACTCCAACTGGTGCTAGCTGACCCCACCTGTCAATTTTGGGGAGAGTGGTGATCCAGACCAGCAATGGGATGAGGAAGGCTGCTGTCTTGCCGCTGCCAGTCTCGGCTACACCAATGATGTCACGATTCTGTAGCCCGATGGGGATTGCCTGACGCTGGATGGGTGTCGGTTCCTGCAGTGACCCAGAGAGAGCAGTGGGTACAGATGGAGTTCTGCTCCCCGGGCTACTGCTGACAAGAGTGGGCCCGTGTGCCGGCACAGGAAGAGGACGCCAGTTCACAGCGAGGAAACACGGTCACCAAAGGCCAATACTTCCACCAAAAAGGGGTAGACAGGGTCACCTGAGTGCTCCCTGGCAGAGAAGGCACCAAACAGAGGAACAAAGGAACAAAGCTCTCTGTTCCCAAATGAAGTGTGTTTCCCCTGGAATGTAGGAACATGTCAGGTCTTCTGGGCCAATGTGCCCCTCCTTACCTTGTAGCCACACTTATCGATGACTTCCAAGATATGTGGGGGCAGAGAAGAGTCCTTCCAGGACCGGATGGGATTGGGGATCTTGCCACCTTTGGTGGTGATGCTGTAATCCTCTCTGAAGATCCGCCAGTCCCTGTCCGTCATCTCATCTAACTTCTTCTGGGACCAGTGCCGATCATCCCAGCGCTGCTTGGCTTCCTTCTTACGGAGCTTGCGGAGTCTGGCCCTGCAGCAGGACGTGCGGAGCAAGTGGGATCAGTACCCTGCAGCTCCTTTGTGTAGGCACTGGGCTCTGGCCAACCACCCCCAGCCCTGCCGCTCACTCCTCCTGCTCCTTTTCTTCCAGTGTCCGCCTCTTCTCCATTAGGTCTCCGTAGAAACGCGACTGCTCCCGTTTCTGCTGCTTCAGGTCAATGCCTGCAATGAAGCCCCGCCCCAACAACTGCACCTGGTGTCGTTCCTTGTAGCTGAGATGGAGACAAAGGAAGAAAAACAGAAGCTGTGACAGCGGCAGGAGGAAGGGCGGACTACCAACACGTCCCGATCTGTCCACCTTCCCAGCCAGGGTCCCTCCTCACTCAGAGAGCTGGCTGACTATGCGCCAGCCAATTTCCCCGGCCCAGAATCTTCTCTTTCCATAGTTGCCAGTTCTCTCCAGGAACAGTTGAAAAGACTAGTTCAAAAGACTTAGCACTTAGGGGCGCCTGGGTGGCACAGCGGTTGAGCGTCTGCCTTCGGCTCAGGGCGTGATCCCGGCGTTATGGGATCGAGCCCCACATCAGGCTCTTCCACTTAGGGGCCTGCTTCTTCCTCTCCCACTCCCCCTGCTTGTGTTCCCTCTCTCGCTGGCTGTCTCTATCTCTGACAAATAAATAAATAAAATCTTTAAAAAAAAAGACTTAGCACTTAGACCTGGAGTCACTCACAGGGGGTTGTAGTCGATGGATGTGTCCTCGGACGCATCCCACTCAAAGACAAACTTGCGGTCATTGAGATGCCTCGTGCGGCGCCGCTTCTTGATGCCACCCAGGTAACGCTCCTGCCCAGGGACAGAACGCAAAGCTCGAGGCCCAGGCCGATCTCACATGTGGAGCTCAGAATGGCCAAATGGCCAAACCAAATTTCTGTGTGTGGTGGGGGGGGGAGTGAACACAGAACCAAGGCCTGCACCTTAATGGCATGCAGTTCCTTGCTCTTATCCTTCTCCTCCCGGATCTTCTGCCGCCCTTCCTCATCCTCATTTCCATTGGTCTCCCGCTCCATCCTCTCCCTGCGTTCCCGGCGTTCCCGTTCCTGAGGGTCTTCTGCGGACCAAGGAAAGCAAAGCTGCAAAAGAGCTCAGTGCAAGAAAAGAGAGGGAGGGCGTGGAGAGGATCCAGACAACGGACACCAAATGAGAAGGGGCAGATCTAGGACACAAGGCAAGTGGAAATCTAAGACAAAGATAGTTTTCTCGTCAACTCCCCCATCCCTCCCTCTTCCAAACTCCAGACCAAACTGGTTTCTGGACCTCGTTGAGTGACACGACAATCCCATCCCACCCCCTCCTACCTGGTCTAGGGGCTACACAGGGGAGGGAGACGAACCCAACATTTTCCTGCCCAAGTCTTGGAACTGTTTCCTTTTCTTCCGCTCTTCTTCGAGCATCCTCTGCCGCTCCTCCACCTCCCGCTGCCGTCGCTTTAGGGCTTCAGCCTCTCGTTCTGCTTTGGAGAGGAACTTGGGCTACAAAACAGATTGGAACTGTACACAAAGGACACAGGAGCACAGCGTAATCGCACCACTATGAGGAGATGGCAGGGAGCCCGACAAGAGCCGCTCAGGCCCTACACCTGTTAAGGAAAACACGGAGAGGTCTAAGACCCCGCTGTGGCCTGAACTATGTCCCCTCAAATTTTGTGTGTCAAAGCCCTAACCCCCAGGACCTCAGAATGTGACTGTACCTGGAGACAGAACTTTTAAAGACATGTTTAAGGTAAAATGAGACTCTTCAGGTGGACCCCAAACCAATCTGATGGGTACCCTTAAAAGAGAAAATCTGGACACAGAGAGACACTGGGGGCACTCCCACACAGACGGAAGATCGTGTGAGAACAGACAAAACATCCACCTACAAGCCAAGGAGAGAGGCCTCAGAAGAAACAACCCTACAGACACCTCAATCTTGGCTTCTAGGCTCCAGAATTGTAAGAAAATTAATTTCCGTTGTTTACGTCCCTCAGTCTGCAACGTCCTGTTGGAGCAGCCCTGCCGACTAATAGAGACCCCCCATGTCCTCACCTTAGCCTCAGCTTCTTCCTCAGCCTTTTTCTTGGCCAGAAGTTCCTCCAGGGATAATGGCTGTGCCTGAAGATAAAACACAGCACTTTAGTCAATAAAGGCTCTCTCCCTTTAAAGATCAATAACAGAGAACTTGAACTGAAGAGGAAGATAGAAATCTTTCCTCTCCTTTACCTTAGGCTTCTTATCACCATGTTCATCCTCTTCATCCTTCTTAGAGTCCCTGTCTTTCCGAGATTTAAAATCTTTTCCTCGGCCAGGAGATAAGCTTTAAGGAAAAGGAACAGGAAAGGTCCATATCACTGTCTTACCCCCGCCCCTAGATGAGGGTCAGGCTAAGCCCCAGAGAGGATGGAAGTTTTTCCATGACTCCACAGGACTGGCCCATGGCCATCCATCATACCCTGAAGCTCCCTTTGCAGGCATGGTCACTGTCTGCTCTGAAACCTAACAATGGCGCTGTCTTGGCCCCATTCTACCTAAATCTCCTTTTCCAAGACTAATCTTTTCTCACAAGTGGGTCTTCAGGAGCGCCTGGGTGGCTCAGCCGTTAAGGGTCTGCCTTCAGCTCAGGTCATGATCCCAGGGTTCTGGGATCGAGCCCCGCATCGGGCTCCCTGCTCGGCGGGAAGTCTGCTTCTCCCTCTCACACTCCCCTTGCTTGAGTTCCCTCTCTCGCTGTGTCTCTGTCAAATAAATAAATAAAATCTTTTAAAAAAAAACAAGTGGGTCTTCAGTACCAAGGGCAAAATCATCTCTTCCAAATAGCAGGTGCACATTGAAAAAAAAAAATCCTGCTTAACTTTACAATACACAATGAATTTAGTCTACAAGGTCCTCCCCACCAATCCGCCTTCCCAGATACTGCTCTGTATCTGCTTTGTATCCCCATGCTCCCTTTCTAGCAGCCCCAGTGATCCTTCCCCCACAACTGCTACAAGCCCGAGCTAAAGAGATCTTTTTTTTTTTTTAAGATTTTATTTATTTATTTGACAGAGAGAGATAGCCAGCGAGAGAGGGAACACAAGCAGGGGGAGTGGGAGAGGAAGAAGCAGGCTCCCAGTCGGGATCACGCCCTGAGCCGAAGGCAGACGCTTAACGACTGAGCCACCCAGGCGCCCCCAAGCTAAAGAGATCTTCAACAACCGCTTGTATTTGCTATGGAATTACGTCCTTTGCCCTGAATTCTAACCTACGCACTCAGAGCCTAATAAAAACTTTGCATACAAAGTTTCCAGGGGAAAGAGATCAAGATACTGGGGAATTAAGCTATCCCAACAAACATATGTTGTCTATCTTGGGTAGAAACCTGAATGGTCTAACGGAGATAAGGGAATGTTTTACAGGCTGGTAACCCTCTCAAACTAATTTCTAACCTTTAAGAACAAGTTGACCCTAAATGCTTGTGACTCCGGTAACTGGTTATAGCGTCTAAGGATACACACCTTCTAAAAAAAGACAGCTCTGCAATCACTACCAGTAGGAGCCACTAAGAACAATTTACTTTCCTATGATGCTGAGCCAGCTTAGAGGCAGAGAGGAAGAGATGGGAGCATTCTCCTAAATCCCACTCCCATTCTCTCAGGTACCTGGATCGCTTACGATCCTTGTCCCGTCTGTGCCCATCCTTGTCCCGGTCTCGGTCCTTCTTATTCCGATCACGCTCCTTATCCCGTTCTCGTTCTTTATGCCTTCGATCTCTAAAGACAGCAAATTTAAGAAATCGCATGGTATTTCAAGAGTATCCAGCTTCACTGCAGCCCTAAACAGGTTTTCATGCTCTTTTCTCCACAAAGTAATATTTTACAAATTGGGGCTTATGTGTCCAAGGGAAGCTATGAGGGAATTCTAAGAAAGTCTTCTAGACCAGAGTTGTAGTACTGAGCATTAACGGCAACGACGGGCCATGGCCTGTGTGCGGAGAGGAACTATGCTCCTTGAACATCTGGGCTTTCATCTCACAAGTTCCCTCTTAACGTTTAAGAGCTACTGGGTTACTGGGTGTAGAGAAATACATAAAAGACTAATGTCCCAATACTGGAGGCATCAGAGGGACCAAGAATAAACAAGTTTGAAACGTACTCTCCCTTCCCATATTAAGACATACAAAGTTACTTCACCTTTCCGTAGACTTGGAACGGGAACGCGAGCGAGAACGGCTGCCTCCCCGACGCCTATCCCTTGAGCGATGCCGCTTCCTGTCTTTAGATGGAGAAGACTTCCGGTCCCGGTCTCTATCTCGCTCTCTGTCAGGAGTCCGAGATCGCTTCCTCTCCTCCTTGGAAGGTGATGCATCCCGGTCCTTTTTGTCAGCTAGCTCTCCTGCCATCTGTCGGATGAGAGGAATACTTATTATGTGCTAGGGACTGCTCTAAACTGTTTGTATATAATCTACTTAATTTCAAACAACCTGATGAGGTAGATCTGCTGGAATGCCTGCTTTATAGATGAGGAAACGGAAGCTCAGGTATATAAAGCAGGTCGCCTGAGGACACACAGGTGGTAAGTGACAGAGTGCCAGGCAGTCTGGCTCTAGAAACTCCTTCTTATTCATCATACTATACTGTCCCTCTGTGATTCCTTTTTTGTATATATTCATTTCTGGGTTTGTTTTTTTTTTTTAAGATTTATTTATTTATTTGAGAGACAGTAGGCACACGCAGGCATGGGGGTAAGGGGAGAGGGAGAGAGAAAATTCAGCAAACTTCCTGCTCAGCGTGGAGTCCAACGCGGGGCTCGATCTCACAACCCTGAAATCAGGACCTGAACTGAAACCAAGAGTCAGATGCTTAATCAACTGTGCCACCCAGGTATATTCATTTTTAAAGGTATATAATGAATATATCTTATTTGTATAATTGGACTGCAGGAGCATTAAAAGAAATGTTGGTGAAGTTAGTAATGCTTCTACCCCTAGAAGCATCCCTTTTGGCTTCTGTTAGGAGTCTATTAGGTCGGCAGCCCACTGGGATCAGTCAACACATACATGGCTAAGAGCAGTAAGTTCTCTTGAGCTCATAAAGAAAGCTCAAAAGAGGAAAAAATGAATTTAACTTTGAGATTTGGGATTATAATCAGCACCTCAAAGAAAACCTAATTTAAATGGAGAAACAAACTCACTTTCACCCAGATCAAAAGAAATGTACTTTTCATTATGCAATGGGAAAAACTTCACGGAGAGTACACAGAACCTCTATGCATTTTTTTTTTTTTGCAACTTACTGTGAATCTATAATTATTTCAAAATAGAAAGAAAAAAAGAAAGGTACCAAAAACTAAAGGTCACAGAACCCTGACTGACACTCCCTATTCAGATTCTCACAGCCTTGACCACTACCCGGTCCCATGCAAGGGTTGAGCAGGAATTTGTCTGTGCCCCTCCTGCCTGGGGGACACTGGACACCATGCTGCCCCATCAACTGTCCTTCAGACTACAAAATCTGCTTCAGCCAGGGGCTATAATGACGCGAAGTCTGAATCTACCTCAACCCATCACCATCACCATTATCCGTAAGACTCAGAATACATTTCTTAGGGACACCTGGGTGGTGTGGTCGTTAAGCGTCTGCCTTCGGCTCAGGGCGTGATCCCGGCGTTCTGGGATCGAGCCCCACATCAGGCTC
>NC_048233.1:39137583-39160357 GCF_002007445.2 Ailuropoda melanoleuca
AAAAAAAAGAATACATTTCTTACAACTTATTTTATCCCCAAATGGTTCAGTTGGAGTATCAGCCCCCCAGGCTTTCGCTTCCAATCTCCTTTCCTCATGTAATTTCCTGCCATATAGCTTTAAGAAAGGATAATGTGTAAAGAGAAGAAAAATGAACAAGTAGCACTTTCAAAAGGTGAAGACAACCCATCTTGTCTCACAACTGTCTGAGACATGACAATGTTCTCTATCAGTACATCATGCAATTATACTTATATCTCTTCTACTTAGAACCCTAAGAAAACAATCCAGAAGAACGGTATCTTCTCTATAAAGCATCCTTGACATCACTTACTCCTTCAACAAATATTCACTGAGCACCTGGTAGGTGCCAGAAACTGTTCTACCTACTGGAGATATGGCAGTAAACAACATCTCTGATCTCATAACGCTTACATTCCAATGAAGCAGATAACAAGCAGAATATAGGAATTTCAAATAGTCATGAGAATAAACAGAATAAAACAGGGTGGATAGGACGGGGAAGGGGTAGGAACAAGAGAGGGCTCAGGAAAAGAATTTTTTAGATGACAGGTCAGCCAAGACTTGAATGATGAGAAAGACTGCAAAGATCAAGGAAAAGATCTTGTTGGGTAGAAGGGACAGCAAGTACTAAGGCACTGGGGCAAGAATTAGCTCAGCATGTTTGCCAATTAAAAACAGACTCGTGCGGCTGAGTAACAGTGACCCAGAGGAAAGATTGATTCAAGAGGAGTTCAGGGAGACAGTTAGGAGTAAGATCACGGAAATGTGTTTTAGGCCAGGGAAAAGGAACGTGGATTTCAACCTAACAGCAACAGAAACCTTAAAGGGGGTTAAACAGGAAGTGATGTGATCTATTTTTATATTTTTAAAGAATCTGGTGACTTGCAAGAAAATGCAGAATAGGGAGGCAAAAGTAGAAACAGAACCACTGAGAATGCCATTTAGTAGTCTAGGCAAGAGATGACAGTAGCTTGTTCTAGGAAAGTGGCAATGGAGATGGAAAGAAGTAGAGAGCTTCAGGATATACTCGGAGGCAGAGCTGATGAAGGGAGAAAGGGAAAGAGGAGACACAAATACAGCTCCGAACTTAGGGTTTGACCAAACTAATGGTTCATGGTGCCATTAGTGACCAGAAATGACTGGGGAAGGAACCGATTTAGGAGGAAATCAAAAGTTTCATTTTGAAAATGCAATTCTAGAACTCAGGAGAACCTGGAGACAAAATTTTGAGTCATCGATCTATACATGGCTTTTAAAGCCAAAATATTATTTAGATAACATTACCTAAGTAGGCAGTATAGTTAAAGAAGGAAAGAGAAGAGAACCAGGATTAAGCTCTGGAACACTGTAACACTTAGAGGTCGGGCAAAGGAAGAGCAAGACAAAAAGAAGCAACAGCCTTTAAGAAAGGGGAAGGAAAAGTAAGTATGACATCACAGAAGCCAGAAGTGTGTTTCAAGGAGGCAGTGGTCAACTTTGCCAAATGGAAAAAGGCTAGGAGATAGAGGAGTGAACCTTGCACTTGGAAAAATGGAGATGGTTGGTGACCTTAACAAGAGCTGTTTTGACGGCCTGGAGAAAGTAGAAGCCTGAGTGGAGTGGGTTTAGAAGAGAATAAGAAGTGAGAATAAGTAAACAGTAAATATGGGCAACTTTTATTATAGGTTATACTTATCACAAGGGCCTGATAACCATGCCTACCCTGGTCATCGCTTCCCCGCAGCCTTCCCTGCAAACCCCCAGGTCTTTGAGTTCCTCAGTTCTTGCAGGGCAGGGGCAGATTTCTTTTTCTCATCCAATTAAGTATTTATCAAGCATCTACTATATGCAAGACACCGTGCTAGATGTCGTGCTGAGTTACGAAAAGAAATCGGAAGATCCTGCCCAAAGGAAGATTACAGAACAATAGAGGGTATGAGGCACTTACCAAGAGGAAGGCTCAGATGAAGTATTATAGGAATTCAAAGAAGTTTCCTTTCATTTGCAAAAGCAGATTTGGAAAGATCTCTGGAGGAAGTGGCTCTTGAGCATTTAAGTATAGGTAGAATTTGAAGATGTGTAATTGAGGGTGCGGAAAAGTCATTCCCAGCAAAAGAAATAATACAGGAAGCGCAGAGGCGGGAAAGCATGACTGATTCTGGGAGAAAAGCCAAAGTTCCAGTTTGGCTGGAGCAAGGGCTACTCGAAACATGAGGGAATAAGCTTGGATGGAGGGTATCACAGGTGCTGCGTGCTCATGGGCAAAGGTCTGGCCCGTAACTTCGTCCAGAGTCTTGGCCTGTGTGCCCAGGAACCAACACTCCGCCCTGGGGCCCGCGCCCCTTCGCTCCAGCCCGCCAGAGCTCTCCGGGCTCGTGCCTCTACCCTGAAGCGTTCTTCCCCGCCTCGTCCCGGAGGCAGGGGCCACCGCCGTGCCCCCACTCTCGCCCTCTCTGCAAGCTCGTGGGGACCGCCTCCAACGCTCGGGACTCACCACTCTGAGTCTGAACCGCCCAACGCGGCCTCAACGTCGCCGAACAGTCGCCATCTTTCCCGTTTCCTGGTCGCCGAGATGCTTCCCCGGCCCCGCGGCAAGCTGGGAAGGCGAGTTCCTGATGCAGCGCGGCGCGGGCCGACATCTGGGGCCTGAGAACTACTAATACCATAATGCACCGCGCGAGCGTCGGCCCCGGGCCGAGGGTTCTGCTGGGCAATGTGGTTCTCCAAACATCTGAGTCTGCGGGAGTGAGAGTTACCCGTGGGTTTGCTTCCAGCCCGAGGTTCTCTCGCTGCGCAGTCTTCCTTGGAATATGCTGGTCTTCCCTGGAATATGCTGGTCTTCCCAGACATCATGGGCTGTGGCTTACGATGAAGGAATTTAAGGGCTTCCTGAGCTATCAATAGCGCTTAATTGTCACTAGAAACTACAGTAACAACAAATACTGTACCGTTTGTGGAAAAGCGTTTTTACAAAAAAATAAAAAAATCTGTGAGATAGATGAGTACCATTTTACAGGTAGACAAACTAAAGGTTGGGTTACAGAAGTGGCCTAGTGTTTCACAATGAGGGTGGAACAATTCATTATGTGGTACTATCCAGATTTAGGAGGACATTTTGGCAATGTTGGCCCAGCAGGAAAAACCCCCAGTTATTGTGTCAACTCCAGATGAACCCATACGTGGATTATAGAGTCCTCCTGGAAGGATGGTATCACCTGGGCTGTGGCACCTGATTTCCCGACATTTCAAATAGGATCCTGGCTTCCTCATTTTCTTGCCCTTGGAATCTGGCCGTTTGTTGGGCTACCTTCCCAGTTTTGCTTCTTTCTTCCTCCTAGTCCCCCCTCTTCACTGAGCTTTCTTTACCCCAAATTGTATGTTTACTTCGTTTCTCTTTGGTCTTATGGTTCATAATTCACCAGCCCCACCCCCCAAAAAAACCCAAACCTTACAACTTCTAGGATGGTTTAGATAGATACCAGGAAGTATCTAATGCCCTCTCCCTTCCCATTTTCCCATCATCAGCTTTTTGGTTTGAATACCACGGGTCTGTAGGTCTGGATTTTCTCTCTGAATGTATGTTCAGTTCTCTTCAAACAGAGCCTCAGGATAAACCCAAATATTCCTAAAACCCTGAACATCACACACAATGGCCCAAAGTAACCCTGGGAGAGATAGGCTTCTGCTCCTAGAATTCTGCAGCCTTTAAAAGCCCACTTTTACCCTAAAGTAGATCTGAAGGGAAAGGATGGGTGAGATCTGCTAGATGTAACTCATGCAGTGAACACTGGAGGGCTCTTCACTCACAGAATGGAACTAGCAATCAGCCTTTAAGAGCAGCAGCTCTAGTATTCACTGAGACTCTTCAAAGCGCCCAACTCTGTGCTGGACACTTATATTATTTATTTTACCTACTTCTCATAACAGTATGAGGCGGGTTTTATCATCAATTTACTGTTTAACTATGCCTTCAACGGCAACATAATTAAAAGAATGAAGCGGGGATTCAACTCCAGGTTCACTTAACTTTGGAATCCATGCTCTTGCCCTATTTCCAGGCTACTACTCTTCTTTACAGGTAAGTAAACTAAGAAACCAGAAAGGTGATGAAGTTTGTTCAAGTTCATAGCGACAGAGCTCCCCTAGTGTTTGTGCACAGCTTTCTCATGACACATGTAAGGCATTGCGCTTAAAGGATACTCACATGCGTTGTCCTACCCTGCTAGCTCTTCACAAACACACGCCTTTGGAGACGGAGACAGAGGAGCTACGTTCTAGTTAGGCCCATCGGTAGAGTCTCCTGTCTCCGCACAACGTGGCTAACAATAAGGAGCCCATGGGAATATAGTTAACACTGAGACCCGGTTGGGGGCGCCTGGGTGGCTCAGCCGTTAAGCATCTGCCTTCGGCTCAGGTCATGATCCCAGGACCCGCACTGGGCTCCCTGCTGGGTGGGAAGCCTGCTTCTCCCTCTCCCTCTCCCCCTGCTGGTGTTCCCTCTCTCACTGTCTCTGTCAAATAAATAAATAAAATCTTTAAAAAACAAAACAAAAACATGGAGACCCGGTTGGAATCCTGACTCCATTACTTAATAACAGTACGATCTTATGCAAGTTATATACCATCTCTGACTTTTCTATTTCCTCATTTATGAAATAGGAATATTTCTTGCCTCACAGAATAGGATAGCAGTTGAAGGGAGGAAGGAAGGAAGGAAGGAAGGAAGGAAGGAAGGAAGGAAGGAAGGAAGGAAGAAGGGAGGGAGGGAGGAAGTTAGGAGGGAAGGAAGGGGAAAGAAAACTACATATTCTGGAGTGCAGCTGCCGGATTTGTATCCAGGTTCTATCACTTTCTGTGTGACCTTGGGCACATTAACTAACTTCTCTGAACCTCAGTTTCCTTGTCTGTAAAAGGAGGCAGATAGTACGCTATAGGTTTATCACAGGAATAAGTAACATAGAAAGAACTCATAAGTGCTCCTGACCCATAGTAAACATTTACCAAAGGTTAGCTATTATCACTTATAAAGTTAAATGGGATAATGTAGGTAAAGCTCTCCGCACAGTGCGGAGCACACGGTACGTGCTCAATACATAGTAACCTTTTCTTTCCAGCACACTGTGAAACTTGGAGAAAAGAGCTCCAAGTGACTGAAAGGAAGGGATGTTAAAGCCCCTGAGCTGCCGTCAACGGGCAGTGGAACCGGGAGGTCGAGAAAGCGGATGACATTACTTCTGCCTTGACCTCGGAGGAAACCAGAACCCCAGGAACCACCCCCCCACCACTGTGGCTTCAGTCTGCCCCACGTTCTGCAGGGGCTGGCTTCTCAGTGGCTTGGATCCTCTACCGATGGTTTCACCCAACCTTGTCTCTCTCCTCTGGACTCTCTAGGGCAGTGGTTCTCAACCAGGAGTGATTTTGTCCCAGAGGACATTTAGCAATATCTGGAGACATTTTGACTGTGAGAACTGGGTCGGGGTGGGGAGGCGGTGGAGAGAAGGCGGGGTGCTACTGACATCTAGTAGGGGGAGGCCAGGGATGTTGGTAAACATCCTCTAATACACAAGACAGACCCCAGCACCAAGGCATTCCCTAGTCTAAAACGTCATTAGTTCCAAGGCTGAGAAACCCTGGGCTGGAGCTAAGGAGCTCTTCACTGGCTTATTGGACTCGGGCAGGGTTTGGGTGAGGTAGCAGGTAGGGGGAAAGGGAGATCCTGTTGGAGATGCCAGAGAACAGTGGAGGCAGCCACTCTGCAACCCACAGAAAGGGCCCCAGGATAGCTTCTTCCTCATCAGCCAAGGACAAACAAGGAGAACGGAGAAAGAAACTAAGAAAACAGAGCCCACTTCTTTATATGTGTTATATTTTTCATTAATAAATAGGTTTTTCTTCTTTAAACACAGAACATAGAACAGATTGAAACACTCCCCCCTCCCCCCCCATTCCAAAGACAAGAGTCTATAAAACAAATGCCAGCTGTACTGCCCTAGGGCAGAAAAAGTCTGGTGACGCCCACCCAGCCCTGCCCCCGGCAGCACCACCACCCCCACACTGCGAGAGAAGGGGGTCTGGGGCTTCTCCCTTGGACCCTGCGGACTTAGGTGAGAAGCATATGAATGTATGATGTCACCTCTCCATGAGGCATGGGCTATGCAAAGATGAGGTTTCCTTCTCATTGGCTCGGACCAGCTCCTGCCCTTCTGATTTCAGTTATGAAGCACCCGGGCTCAGCTCCCAAGGGAGCCGCCTCTTGGCTTCCCCACTCCACTCCTGTGCGGCTTCCTCAGAGGGGAAGGGAAGGGCTCGGGGACCCCTCCCATCCCCTGGCCCACGTGGCCCACATGGAAGCGCTGTGTGGAAGAGGCATGATGCTGAAGGTGAGGCTCCTGTCGGCCCCCAAGCCCGTGAGGCCAGCATGCCCCCCACACCCCCACACCTTTCCTTTCTCTGGAGCAGGGGCGGGGGGACACTGGGGCAGCTGCCCCCACCACAACCTAGTGCCTGGCTTGGGGTGTGATGGTTCTTTCTCAGTGTCAGGTCCTCAAGCCGGGCCTGGCTCTTTCCTCATCCCATTCCTGTCTCCTTCCAAGCCCTCACCGTGGCCATCTGAAAAACGCATGTCCAGTGTCCTAAATTGTCCCATCCTCCCTCTCCCCGTGCCTCTGCAACCCAAGGGAGGAAGTGGGAGGTTGCCTCCCTTCTCCAACCCCCACTTCACATAATGGAACAGCCTTTGGCCTTTTCCTTCTTGAAGGTGGAAGAGATGAGTTCGGAACGACTGGGGAGGTGAAGCAGTCGCTTGGAGAGGCTTCGGACAGGGCTCTTTGGGGGCACCGGGCTGGGCTTGTTCAGACACACCATGGACGCGGTCCGGAAGATGCTGTGGATACTCTTTTCTGAGGTGAAAGCCGAGCCTTCCAGGTAGATTTCCGCACCCAGCTGCTTGGCTATGGCACAGCCCTGTGGGGGGGTGAGGTCACGTCATCAAGGCAGTTGTCCCACACGGCTCGGAGACACTGCCTTCTATGCTTAGTGGTCCCGATGGGACCCAAGTGCCAGTCTCCCACCACAACCCTCCACTGATGATTTTCTGAAGGGCAAGCCTAAGCGCACCTTACTATCGCCAGTAACGCTTTTAAAACAATACCGATGCCAGACTGAGTAAATCAGAATTTCTGTGGGTAGCGCCTAGGCATTAATATTTTTAAGAGCTCCCCAGATGATTCTAACGTGAACCACTGGTTTGAAAGAAATGATCCTTACGCTCCCACATGTGAAAGAAAATTACCCAGGAATTTCATTAAAAACTCAATTTCGGTATCTTTCTCCCAGAGTGACTCAACAAGTATGGAGTCAAGAATTCTAACAAGCACCTCTAGTGATTCTAATGCAGGTGGTCGACAAAAAACAGTCAGAGAAATACTGGCACACACATAATCTACAGCATAAACGGGGTGAACAGTTGCCTACCACCTCTAGCAAGACGACTGGTTTGCTGATTAGAGATGGCCCCCCAGAACGCCAGTTCTCCCCTTGCCAAAGTGAGAGTGTGAGCAAGGGCCACATCTCAAGTCCTTTGTCTGTAGCCTTCCCCACCCCACCTGTAACACATGCGTGTGTACACGCGCATGCACACACACACACACACACACACACACACCTGCTCATAGGAGATAGGTGCCTGTTTCTGGTGGGACAGCTCCATCAGTGTGCTTAGGTCTGTTCGCAGGTCTGTCTTGCAGCCAATAAGCAAAACACGGGTGCTAGGACAATAATCTAGGATTTCTGTCCTCCACTGAAGAGCCATGTAAAAGGGGAGGGGGGAGGGGGGAGGAAGAAGAAAGAAGTCAGTGGCTGGCAGATACCTGGAGAAGCCCAGCTGGCAACATCACACACACCATCCGGCTTATCACCAGCCCAGCCCTCCCTGAGTCACACAGCATCACCAATGCACTAATTACATCATCTTCCCACCGGTGAGGACTTTGGGGCCACAGGAGTGCTGACCCGAGAGCCTGTCCCCACATTCAGTGGCCCAGTTCACCAAAGGAAGCACAGGGGCAAAATCTCCTCCCATTCTCTGCCAAGCATGTGGGGCATGGATCTGCCCCCTCAACCCAGTGAAAGGGCTTCACGGGTCCAGAACACCAGGAGGAAAAGGGAGGAAGCCAGCCAGTCTCTTCCCAAGGAAAGGAGATAATCCCAAAGTCTTCTGGGAAACTATTTCCACAAGGTATCCTGACTATTCAGTTTGGGCAGACTTTGCCCCCCAGACCAGGCGTTTCCTACCAGCAGTTCTGCTCAGGCCTGCCTGGCTTGCCCAGTCCTGGTGGGCCTGGGATCCAGGGCTACAGAAGCTGCCTCCAAAAGACCCCATCTCCAACCCTCCAACTCTACCCCTGAAAGGTTCTGACTCTTGGTCCTTCGCCTCCTGCGTCTTCAGTACCACCCTCCCTTGCTGGGCCCCTGGCAGAGCAGCATGGGCTATGGCAAGGGCAGGAGGCAGAGGGGGAGGGAATCTGGGTTCTAGTCTTACAGCTGTAGCTAATGGTATGGTCTCAGGCAAATCTCTTCCTTCCCTGGCCTCAGTTTCTTCCTTCTACAGAAGAGGGGACTGGACAACAAGGTCCCCGAGATTCCTTCTTGCTCTCCAGCTGAGCCAGAGATTGCCCAATTATCCAGACTCACCTTCTTGAGCGCACTATCCACCGTCTCCGGTCGGCTGATATCAAAGCATAGTAACACTGCATCCGAGTCGCTGTAGCAGAGCGGACGGACGTTGTCATAGTAGGGAGATCCTGGTATGCGGGAGAAAGAGCAGATGGTGAGCCGGGGATTTGCCATGGCCTGCGGGCCTGAGCCCAGAGAGCCTTAGCCCAGCAAGCCCTGGGAATACCATTCTTGGCCCTTAGGTTCATTGGCCCCACCCACCTCCCAGGGGAACATGCTAGAGCCTAGAAGCTTGGGACATGACCACCTGCCAGAAAGCAGTACAAGAATATCATCTTCCTTAGTCCTGAAAAAGGGAAAAGGGGAAATAAAAGGGGGTAGACTGTAATTTGGCCCTGTCTGGGTCTCCCACAGTGCGCTTAATTTCAGGTCTGCCAGTTTTCTGAGTCCCAGAGGAGGATGCCCTCACCCCTGCAGAGAGACCAGGGCTTATGTCAGGTGTCTTTTCTAGAGTCGGCCTGCTGCCCAACCTCTACTCCCTGCTTCTGCTCCAGGGTCTCTCCAACGAAGAAGCAAACCTGCCTGTTACGTAACCGGCTGCCCTGCTTCTTTGCCATGGGGTCAGAACTCTAGGAGGCTGGCAGGGGAGCAGAAACATCACGGATTCAGTGCCTTACTCTTTCTGCCTGCAAAGAGCTGCAGCCCCTAGCCCCCAAGATCTCAGGGAGGCAGTTTCAAAGAGAGCAGCACCCAGAGCTAGGGATTTGGAGGCTCGAGGAAGGGGGGGCAGCAGGCGATGCAGACCCAGGTGGTCCAGTATGGGAGAAGGCGAGGGGCTCGGCCTGCCCCCCCTCCACCCCGGGGAAGGAACAGTAGCAGATTTGGAACCCAGACAATCCGTGCTCAGAATAGCAAGCAGCCCCTCTCCCTGCATCGCAATCGCCATGGAAACTGGGGGGAATCCAAGCTGGGGCGGGGGGTTGGTCGTAAAAAAAAAAAAAAAAGAGTAAAGAGGAGTCTCAGTAACTGTCTGCCCCTTCAGCCATCCGCCCCCATCCCCTGTCTGAGGTGGGGTCTTCGCTTGGCAGCACTGAGCAAAGGGAGCACTGCAGCACTGGGGAAGGGGGAGGGGAGGGGATGAGGCCTCCATTCTGGCTCCAGGCAGTCCCCCTCCCCTAAGACCAGCAAGTGAATAATGGGAACAGGTTCGACCCTGGCCTCGATGTTGGGAAGCCCCATCCCACACAGCACTACCACTTCTTCCTCCCTTGTGGGCACCTCATTTGCAAGCAGGAGTTGGAGGATGGCTGACAGCCTGCATCCTTTCTGAAACTGGGGGGTGGGGATGCGACACGGGGAACAGACACCACTTTGCTGACTTTCCATTCTCTGGACTGGGATTCAAGGGCTGCATTCTGACGTGGGGGCGGGCCGGGGGCACTTTGGGGCGGTGGTAGTAAAGAGATGAGCTGCGGTAAGATTCTGGGAAGACTGAGGGGTGGGCAGGGTAGGGCAGCCGAAATCCCACACATCATGCAGCCAAGCTGCATTCCAGTCAGATCCAGCCAGCATAGCACAGTCCAGGAAAACCAGAACCCTGCCTCCCAACCCCTGGAACTGCGACGAAGGAAGGCATACCAGGTGGAGGAATTTTTGTTTTGTTTTTGTTTGGGGAAGGAGGGAAGCAAGGGGGAGTCTCATTTTCTGTTTATCCATCCCCTACCCCCAATATTTTCAGACCCCAAAAATTAGATCCTGGGAACAACAGCTCTTTGAGGAGTAGGGTGGCATACAGGAAATCCGTAGTGATTTACACAGTTCCTCCTTAAACTCAGCACGAATGTGCATTTTTGGAGGGTGGATTTTATTTTCTTTCTGTTATTCCTGGCTTTTAGACCTTAATTATGACTCTGAGCCCAGTCTATTAAAAAAGAAGTGGGGTAAAAGAGACAAGGGGAAGGGCTCAGAATCAAAGCACAAGAACTGCCTAGCACTGAGGGTTTAGGGTTGAGAGGAAAAATATTGCTTTCTACATTCCAGAAAGACCGGGCACCTTCTATCTCAGCCCCGTACGGTGGGGTGGGGGGGTGACTGTCACAGCCACCCCCCTCCCTTCCACTATCTACAACGAGACTGTGCCCCACATTAAAGCCATCTCCAAAACATCGATGATGCATCGCTCCATCCCTGAGCCGCAGCAGTATGACAAGGGGAACAGAGCTGCGGCAGGCGGACAGCAGTGGCCCAAGATGGAATGCAGGAGAGAAAACTGAGTCAGGAGCAATATTTCCTCAAAGCCGGCTCGTCTCCTGGCCTCACCACCACTGCCTCCAGCAGCACTGACTCCTGCCTCTTATTTGGCTTGGCTCTGGGGCAGTAAAGGCGGGGGTGGGGGGATACGGGGGGCAGGGAGGGGCAATGGAGAAGCCCTGCCTGACTGCCCCCGTATAGTCATGGGTCCATTCACCTCACCATCCCAGCCCTCTGAAAGAGGGAGCTAGACCCAGAGAAGTGGCTTCTGGGGCTCATGCACTCTGCACCCCTGGACCCGCCAACCAAGGGAATCTTCAGGTGCCCTTCTGCCAGTCTCCTGGCCAGCATCGTACACACTCCTCCCCATCAAAGAGGGAAACAATCTCTTAAAGACAGCAGCTGCAGCAGACCAGTGGGGGTGGAAAGGGGGCATTTGGGGCCAGCAGTCTTACCTGAGGTGTCCCAGAGACTGAGCTCCACCCTTTGTTCCTCCGTCTCCAAGCAGGCCGTGTAATTCTCAAACACGGTGGGCACATACGTCTGTGGAAACAGAGGAGTTCATCACACCCTGGGTGCCCCTACTCTCATAACCCTCTGGTTAGTGCTGGCCACACAAGAAGCCACTCACCCTAGCGAGACACTAAAGTGGCAGGAGATAAGGGGCAGGGGAGCGGAGGGGAGGGGGATACTTGGGGCAGGAGGGACCACAGGGCACAGGAAGGAGGGGAGTGTAGAGGCACAGGCACTTTGCTCCATGGAAAAAAAGGAATCTGAATGACTTCCAGCCGGGGACAAGCCCCCTCCCCTCCCGCCCCATCCTAGATGGTCAGGGAGGCAAACCCACAGATTTCTCTCTTCTCCAGATGTGCACGTCTCCCAATTTCAGAGCCACAAGCAAATGCTTAGCTCTCTGTCTCTCCCCCAAGCCCCCCGGACCAGCAGGGCAGCAGAAGCCCGCCTGGAGACATGCCCGCAGATCCTTTGACGAGGAGATGAGGAGACGGGCAGGTATTACGTCAAAAAGAAACCCCAGACTCTCCAATGCCTCCAGGCCCCTCTCCCGAGAGCAGGCTCCGATGAAGGGAGGTGGGAGGGCATCTGATCGGGGCCTGTGGGTGAAGAGGTGAGGAGGAGCCAGCGGGACGGCAGAAGTGGAACAGGTCTCAGGGGAAGCTACGGCAGGGCGGCCCTCCAGCCGGGCGGTGAGGATGGGGCAGGGCGGCGGCGGTAAGCTGGGGGGAGAGAGCTCCCCCGGGCAGGTGGCAATCTAGCCCCGGGGAAGCCAGGCAGGCCAGGAGGAACGCCGGCCGGCGGGCGCGCCGCTCACCTCGGGATAGCAGTCCTTCGCTAACACCTGTAACATCGCCGTCTTCCCGCACTGCACATCCCCCACCAGAACGAGCTTACATCTGGCCACGACTGGCTGGGGGGCCCGTCTCTCCTTCATGGCTGTAGCCTCCGCGGGACCTGGACTCAGGTTCTGAGAGGAGAGGGTTGCGCCTGGTGCGCCTCGGCACAAAAACTCAGTCGGATTCCTCGCCTCCCTCCAAATGAGCGGAGGCCGGCACAGCCGCCTTATATCTCCCCGGCTGAGCCAATCACAAGAGGAGGCGGACTCTGTCAAGGCCAATCCCTGAGGTGGGATCCCCTCCGGCAGCCAATGGTAGGAGAATCTGAGTCAGTGCCCTCTTCCTCCCTTCCCTTTCTCTTAAAGCTGCATCTTTGCTTCCTCTGCAAGGGGATTCCCACGCTGTTTGCATTTGTATTAGGAAGGGGGAAGGGGACGTGAAGCACAATTAATGGTCTTGAGTGTCCATCAATTAGTGTCAAAAACAAACTGGCCATGAAGGCAGAAAATGAGGTCAAGCTGGCGGTGTCCCAAGAGAAAAGCAGGATCTGCCTCAACTACAGACAGGTGGCAGCGGGGCTGGGGGGTGGGAGGGTGGCCCCACAGATCTCTACCTCTTTGTTCCATCTAATCCCCATCCAAACCACTTCTGGCTTCCTCTCCCAGAGACTCCCGCTGTACCCCTTTATCAGTTCCCGCTGTACCCCTTTCAATACCCAAGTCTGGAATCGCCTTCACCTAAATAGATAAATAGATGATAGATGATAGATAGATGATAGATGATAGATAGATAGATAGATAGATAGATAGATAGATAGATAGATAAGTCTTCTTGCATAATCTGGAAAAAACCCACATAGTTCCTGACCCAAGATGGGCAGAGGGAAAGGAATGAGGGTGTCTGGCAACTGGGGATGAGAGAGAAGAGGAGAGCAAAGCAAACAAAGTCCCTGTTGGGCCAGATCACTTCTCACCCCATGCCTGGCAGAAGCTGCTTAAGGGTGTTTGTTCTGCCGCCCGGGTCAGCTTCCTGGATGAATCAGGCACAGGTCCAGTTCCAGGTTGATACCTACTAATGCCCACATGCTCTGTGTGTCATCTGGTTAAAGTCCGGACTGGAAGCCTGGGCCTGGGACTTTGGAATTAGCAGGCTGGAGGGCAACCCAAGGTTGAGAGGAGCTACGTAACTGCCTACCAGCCCTGCCCCTCAGAGCCCTTGCATATTAAGGAGACTCTCCACTAGGCAGAACCATGGAATAGACACAGCTTGAATAGCCCACTGATTATTCAGGAACCAAGACAGTCTAAATAAGGCCTCCTGGATATCAGGGATTGGAGTAAAGCTGATCTTGGGCAAAAATGAGAGCACGCAGAGTTTAGGTCTCTTCTCCTTGTCGAGCTCAGTGCCTCTGGAGCATGATGCCCTGGTCTTGTCCCATCTGAGCTTTACCTTCATTGCTGTCCCACCCAGGGATATTTCCCCTGATGTAAAGGATGTTTAGGGATGCCTGGGTGGCTCAGATGGTTAAGCATCTGCTTTTGGCTCAGGTCATGATCTCCAGGTCCTGGGATCGAGGCCCATGTTGGGCTCCCAGCTCAGTGGGGAGTCTTCTTCTCCCTCTCCCTTTGCCTCTCCCTCTGCTTGTGCTCTCTCTCTTTCTCTCAAATGAATAAATTTTTAAAATCTTTAAAAATTAAAATTAAAATAAATAAATTGGGGCATCTGGGTGGCTCAGATGGTTAAGTGTCTGCCTTCAGCTCAGGTCATGATCTCAGGGTCCTGGGATCGAGCCCCATATTGGGCTCCCTGCTCAGCAGGGAGTCTGCTTCTCCCTCTCCCTCTGCCTCTCCCCCCACCCCGCTCAAGTGCTCTCTCTGTCTGTCTCTCTCTGTCTCAAATGAATAAATAAAATCTTTAAAAATAAATTCATGAATAAATAAAGGATGTTTAAAAACCTTTCCCAGACCCAAAGGAACAGACCTCTAAGAGTGAGATTCCAATGCTCACTCTAGACAGGAGAATGGAGGGTACTTCGAGAATACAGCCTAGCCTGTGTGCCCCTCATCAAATTCTGTGGCATCCAGTCTCAATTACTGGGCTGAGGGCTCTAGGACTAAGTGTTGTATGAGCCTATGAGCCTCTACTCTTCTCCTGAGGTGCCCCTTCCTAAGGGAACCTCCTGAGTAGTAAGGTATCCAGGTGCTACCACAGCCTCCACTCCCAGGCTCTCTGGAAGTTTCTTCCCCACTTCATCCCTGAGGCTTCATTTTCTGCCCTCAGATGATATTCAGTCTATAGAGTTTGTCCTCTTCTTGCCCTTTTTCAGCAGGCTGACAGCCACTCTGAACTGCCCATAAGGAAGGTTTGGGAGAGTTCCAGGAACAGCTGTAAGATCACAGAGTGCCTCAACATGCAGTCCTTTCCCTCAGCCTGACCTTTCCCTCCTCTTCCTCACCCTCAGTCTCATCTGGACTCAGTTCTGGAGGCCTCTGTGGGGTTCCCATACATCCTCTTAACCCTTAACTCAGTTCCCTCCAATGGAAGCCCCCAATGGACCCCAAACACAAAAGGCTTTGGCCCTCTTTCCCCCATGTTCTCTACCAGCCTCCCCCTGCCTTATACACCCTCTCTACCAGCCACTCCAAAGAAACACTCAATGTAAGTGAAAACCGTTCCTGCCATGCAAACAGCTTCCTCTGGCTTCTAACAAGATTGCTATTCCTGAGCTCCTCTGAGGTAGAAATTCTGGGAGCTTGTGCTAACGTTCACTCTCCCCTGGGCAGCTGCGTCTCAGGGCAGGGCCGCGGAAAGCCTGAGCTGAGACAAAACAGCCCCCATCATGGCAGATTGTCCAGATGTGTCTGAAGATACTTTGTGAGTCACATGGTTATGAGCTGCGGTGGGAAAAGTGATGTGTGTGTGTATGTGTGTGTGTGAGGTCAGAAGGCAGCGTGGCAACCTGAATAGAGAATGGAGCCAAAGTTCAGCAGATGTGGGTTTTGGACTCTGCTCTGCCTTTAACAAGCTGTTAGGACGTTTGCTAAGTCACTTCCCTCTCTGAACCCATTCCTTAAACGCAATGTGAGGGGTTTGGACTGGAGAAGGGGCCCTTAGCCTTTCTCTCTCTCTTTTTTTTTTTTTTGTCTCTCTCTCTCTCTTTTTTTACTTAGACTTCCTCCCCTAAGTTTGTTTAAACCTTATCCAAGTGTCTTTATTTAAAAATCCATAGCCAGAGTAAGAAACTTACAAGGTGGCTCTTTCCTATCAAGAAAGAGGTTATACTTGGAAACAAGATTATACTTGAAAACCTTATCCTAAGGTGGAAAAAGCTGGGCACAGAAGACTGCATGTTGTCTGATTCCATTTGTGTGAAATGTTCAGAACAGACAGACTGAAGAAACAGCAGATAGGTGAGTGGCTACCTGGGGCCGTCAGGATCAGGGGAATGGGGAGTGCCTACTAATGGATTCGAGGTTTCTTGGCGGGGGTGATGCCAATCTTCTAAATTTGGTCAGCTGATGGTTGCACAATTCTGTGAATTTACTAAAAACCACTGAATTGTACATATTAAATTGGCAAATTGTATGGTATGTGAATCATATCTTGATAGATCTGTTACTTTAAAAAATAAGGTTATAATTCTGAATCTTGTTTATATAGTCTCCTTCAGCTTATTTTTTTAGAAGGCTTTTGCGCGTGTGTGGAAATGTTCAAACATTTTAAAAGGGAGAAAGAATAATAACAATGAACCCTTATGCACCTGTCACCCAGCTTCAATAATTATCAACACAATCTTGCTCCATCTATCCCCCCACCCACTTCTCACCATTAGACCCCCTGTACTAGATGATTTTCCAACACATGTTAGACATCATATCGTTTAATCCATAGATATTGCAGTACTCATCTCTAAAAGGAGTGAGCTAGCATAACCGTAATACCATGGTCACAACTAAAAATAAGTAACTCACTCCTTAATATCATCAAATAGCCAGTCGGTGTTAATATTTTCCCAGCTGCATCACACATTAATCTAAAACAAGGCGCACATGTTGAATTTGGTTGATATGGCTTGTAAATGTCTTTATTTCATAGTTTCTACCTCCCCCCCTTTTTTTCCTCATGATTTGTTTGTTGAAGAAAGCAAGTTGTCTGTTCTACAGGTCTTCCAGATCTGGGATTTTGCTCATTCCATCTGCATGGTGCTGTTTACATGTGGTAAAGCTCCTTTACACATTAAATCTTATGCAAAATCCCAAAACACAGAAAAAGATGAAAAACCAAACTGCTCTGGTTGAATCAGAATGAGGGACTTGGAGTGGGGCTCAGTCAGCCTTCCCTCCCCTCTTGGGGTACTTCCACGGAACAAACTCCAGGTGACACCGTTTAAAAAACACTAGCCTGGATAGCGTGTGTGTGTGTGTGTGTGTGTGTGTGTGTGTGTGTGTGTGTACCACACATTCGAAGCTCAGAACTGCCCTATCTTTTTTTGGCTCTGATTACTCTGATAGATTCCTCATCTGGGACAGTGACATAATACACAAAGGTGTTCAGGGTGATGGCAAATTCAAATTCACTCAGACTCTTACGAGAGGGCACACAAGCCCAATCTTTCTCTGCCCTAGGGATTCTTACAAAGAGCTCCCAGGCAACCTGCCACCAGCATCCCCTACGAGTGTGGCAGAATGAGGCCCTTTCTCCCCTCCCCTTAATAGGACTCAGATGCCCTGTTCCTTTAGTCTAAAGCCACCACGTCTCAGGAGCACAAGGATCTCTGTCTCCGAGCACTGGGGAACCCTTGACCTTTGGGCATTTTAGCTGGAGCAGCTCCTGGAGTGCTAACCAAGTTTTAAAGACTCAGTACTAGCCTTCAGAGGGTTTACAGCTATGAGGAGAAATAAAGCAAGAGCCCTTTGGGGAGTTAACACCCAGTGCAGTGGGAGTGATGAGGAGGGAGGGTTCAGACCTGGTTACATAATCTGGAAGGCGATGGAAGAGAGTCTTGATTCTTTTTTTTTTAAGTATTTTATTTATTTATTTATTTATTTATTTGAGAGCGAGAGAGGGAGAGAGACAAGCAGACTCCCTGCTGAGCGCTGAGCCTGATGTGGGGATCCATCCCATGACCCCGAGATCATGACCTGAGCTGAAACCAAGAGTCTTTTTTTTTTTTAAAGATTTTATTTATTTATTTGACAGAGACAGCCAGCGAGAGAGAGAACACAAGCAAGGGGGAGTGGGAGAGGAAGAAGCAGGCTCATAGCGGAGGAGCCTGATGTGGGGCTCGATCCCAGAACGCCAGGATCACACCCTGAGCCAAAGGCAGACGCTTAACGACTGCACCACCCAGGTGCCCCTGAAACCAAGAGTTTTAACTGAGTCCGACATTTAACTGACTGAGCCACCCGGGTGGCCCCAGNTTAACGACTGCACCACCCAGGTGCCCCTGAAACCAAGAGTTTTAACTGAGTCCGACATTTAACTGACTGAGCCACCCGGGTGGCCCCAGGGTCTCCATTCTGTTGTAAGACTGGTGAGGGGAGAGTACGGATGCAGGAAAATGCTACGCATGCCCAAGCACTGAAGAATCAATCCAATCGACTGGGAGGATGATTCAGGGCAGGGGGTGGGGCATTTTGCCCAAGAACATGATAGGGAAGGAAATCTGATGCTAAAGTATCATAAAATGGGGGCTGGCTCAGTCGGAGGAGCGTGTGTCCCTTGATGTAGGGGTCGTGAGTTCAAGCCCTGTGTTGGGTGTAGAGATTATTTAAATAAATAAAGCTTTTAAAAATTAAATAAACAGGGGCGCCTGGGTGGCACAGCGGTTAAGCGGCTGCCTCCGGCTCAGGGCGTGATCCCGGCGTTCTGGGGTCAAGCCCCACATCAGGCTCTTCCACTATGAGCCTGCTTCTTCCTCTCCCACTCCCCCTGCTTGTGTTCCCTCTCTCACTGGCTGTCTCTATCTCTGTCGAATAAATAAATAAAATCTTTTTTTAAAAAATTAAATAAATAAATAAAATAACATAGAGTACACTTAAAACCAAAATCTAGGCATCTGTACTTTAAAAGTTACACAAAGTGCGCACCTGTATGTTGCTCCTTACGTCAACACCCTCCAGCCAAAGACCAGCAACAGCGTCAGGGGAACAAAATTGGGCATAGGGATTCATTTCAACAAGGAGACCACACACCGCCGTGGAACTCTGGGCATCCGGGAAAAGGGCAATAGAAAGGACCTGGAATTTGGACTTATATTTGTTGATTTAGGGAGAGGTCAGGGAAGCGAGGGTTTGCTCTGTTATCGGAAAGCTGGGGAATTCTGTGATTGGGAAACGTAATACATCTTATGAGAAGAGGGGATGGGCCAAAGTGGGATGGGTGGAAGAAAGAGCAGCCACTGCCACGGGCTAGGATGGGGGTATTTGGTCATAACTGTGGCTTGGACGATGTTCTGGCTTTTGTCTGAGTTTGGGTGTGACTACGGGGAAGTGTTGTTCTTGACCTCGCATGGTCAGAGAGTGGTATTGATGTTGGTATTCTGTGAAATTGTTTCTGTTCCCTGGGACAAAACCAAAGCCAAGCTGTGAGTGCCAGGCCTGTTCCTGGGGCTTTTCGCCCTCTCATGCTCTCCACTCCCCTTCCTGGGGGCTGGCTGTTGTTACAGGAGTCTGCTGAGACACTCGAGGGGGAAACAAAAGGAAAGAGGAGAATTTCCCAAGAAAACTTTCTGGAGGAAGCAGCACTGAGCTATGAGGTAAAACAAGAAGAAGATGCTGAAGGGGGCGGGGATTCCTGGTGGCTCAGTCGGTGAAGCATCTGCCTTCGGCTCACGTCATGATCCCGGGGGTCCTGGGATCGAGCCCCGCATCAGGCTCCCCGCTGAGGGAGCCTGCATCTCCCTCTGCCACTCTCGTTCTCTAATAAATAAATAAAACTTTATTTATCACCTTTAAAAAAACAAAGGTGCTGAGATGGGGCCAGGAAATAGGGAATGTTCTGGGGGAATGGGGTGGCTTGGAAGCAAGAGATGGAGGTCTGGAAAGAGGACCTAGGAACGCATGTCTGCATGTGTGAGTGAGGATGTGCACAGGAGGAGAAAAGACACATGCACAAAGCTCCATGAGCTGGACTGGGATTTAGGAGGGAAGTATGGGATGGCGGAGTGTGGGGCAGCCTGGGAAACAGGGGAAGAAGTCTGTGTTCTTTCTGGTTCAGACTTGGCTGGAGGAACAGAAGAGCAGACGGCAGCCGGAGGAAGTGCCGTGCAGCCGTGCCCAGAGCTGGCACGTGGAGCAGGAGAGCGGTGAGACCACAGCGGTGCACCTGCCGGCCTTCTCTCACCATCACCAGGGCTTGGGGAGGACCGAGGTGACCACTTGCTGGGTGAGTAGTAAGGAGGCCGCGGGTGGTGGGGAGATCCACAGGGAGGAAAACACCTCAGAAACATGGGAGTGAGCTGGACAAGGGTGTGGACCCTAAGCCAGACCTACTCCCAAGTCCATCCTCCCACGTAGCAATTCCCTTGCCCTCCTCTGCCTTCTCTTGTCCTCCTTCTCACCGCCTCCCTGGGGAGCCCCTCCTGGGTTCCTTGATCTGGTCCTTCCTGATCAGGCAAAGATGGACATAAGTATAACTACCCCCCCAACGTTCCCCACAAATCTTGCCTGCAAAAGCGAGGTAAATACGTTTTGGCAGGAGAATGACTACAAGGAGGCTCAGTTTCTCTCTCTCTCTAAACAGCTAGATTAAAAACAAAACCAAGAAACTACATGGATCATGTCCATCCTGGCTTAAGCCTTCCTACGGGGGCAGGTCCACTTTGAATAAAATCCAAATTCTTATCCTGGCTCCTAGAGCCATACGTGACCTGCCCTTGACCTGCCCTTGCCCCCAGCTGGCCTCCTCCCCTGCAGCCTTCCTCTCTCCCACTATGCTCCAGCCATGCTGAACTTGGTTTGATTCCTCCAGTAATGGCTTTCCAACTTTCTGTCGACAAGTCACAGTTAGAAATAACATGTTAATCACAACCCAAAGCATATACACACTCATGCTTATATCCGTACGTATTATGTACACACACACACACAGGTAACATACAGACACACAGACACATCGACATTTACGTTGAAATCAAAGTTTCCCAAAGCATTCACTTTGGGGATTAAGCTCAGGCCCTAAACTGCTATCCCTGTGCCAGGAATGCCCTTCTTCCTGACTGTCCCCACTGGCCCCTTTTCATCCCCTATATCTCAGGTTTAGTGTCTCTTACCCAGAGAGGTCACTTAGGCTAAACTAGCCACCCGATCATTCTCTTTCATGTTCTCTGGCATTTGTCACTATATTTTCTGGTTTATGTTCTTTGTCGACTGACTTTTTTTATTGCTTGTCTCTCTCCTCCACTCTGACGAGGTGGGCCCTGTGGGAGAAGGGCCTTTTCCTCGTGGTTCCCCGCTGTTTCCCTGGGGCCTAGAACAGTGCCTGGAGCACAGCTGGCGCTCAGTAACTATTCAGAGACCTGAAGGAATGACTCAGATCAAGGCCCTTTCTCCCTTTGGGCCCCAGTCTTGTCATCTGCAGAATTGGAACTCGGCCTTGCTCTCCGAGAGCCCTTCTGGGTGTACGTACAGTCAGTCTTCCAGGACACAGCCGAGAATGCACTCCAGACAGCCAGAGTCCAGCAGCAGGCAGGACAGAGACGGCCCGGCAGACCCCCGATTACCCACAATCTTGTGTCCCACTGAGGACAGGGCCTTGCCTCCAGGCTGGCGAAAGCCAAGAGTATAAACCCAGGCGCTGAGCAAATGACTAAAAGGCAGAACTAGAGGCAGCCCGACGTAATGAAACCAGCCCTGTTGGCTCCTTTCCATGTCCCGTGCTCCACCTGCCTCGTCTCACTCGGTCCTCAGTCCTCCCGCGGTAGAAGAGGATCGAGGATTCTGGCTCAGGAGTCAGCCAGGCCACATACAAAACCTGAGTCCCGCACTTCCGGAGGCAGCACAGGTCAAGAGTGCAGGCTCAAGCCACATGGGCTGCCTGCACCTGGTCCTGACCCTCACAGTCACTATCCTGTGACCTCGGGTAGGGGACTCAACCTCTCCCTGAGCTTTCTTTAGTACTACAGGCCATTACTGGCCTTACCTTGGGTTCTTTCTGGCCCTTCCTACGGGGTGCAAATCTTAAGCAAACTGGGAGTCTCCCCTCGGGCCGGCTCACCACCTGCCCAGCGAGGTGCCACCCGCCTCCAGGGCACAGCTCGCAGGCTGAGAGCCTTGCTTCCGCGCTCAGCGAGTTGGGGCCCCGCGTTCAGCGCCCAGCACAGGCTATCTCATGACCTTCGACAAGCTTCGACCTCTGGGAGCCTCCGCTTCCTCAGCAAGAACTTTGCATTTCCCGAGCCAGAGGTTTCAGCCACAGCTAGGGCGTTCTGCTGCTGGCCAGCCTGTCTCTCCAACCCTTCCACTACCGCTTCCCTGGGGGAGAGTCAAGCAAGTTGCTGGAAAAGCCCGAAGGAAGGCTGTTCTGGGGAAGCCTGTGCTTCCCACTTGGGTTTTGTGCAGATTGAGTAAGTCCCTTTCTCTGTCTCCCCAGGCTAGCTCTCAGCCCTTCCCACATCTCTCCTTCGCGCCTCCCTGTGTCACCCAGGTCTTCTGACACTGGTGTCCAGCTCCGTGACTCTGGCTGCCGTGGGAACTGAAGTGAGGGCTATACTATCCGGGGTGGGGGTACCCTCAGGTCCGGGGAGTAACAGCTCCAACACTCAGGCCTCTGCTGCTGTGGGGCACTGCGCTTAGGGCTCTCCCGGCTTCACTGCGCTGAGCTCTCTCCGCAGCTGTCCTAGGTAAACACTGTTTTCGTGATGATGAAGCCGCAACATAATTGGGGGTGGGGGGGTGTCGGTCCCCAGCTCCTCTGACTCCCCAGCTCCTCCTTTGAATCAGCGGGACAAACCAAGAGCTGCCTGGATAGAGTTGCCTCTTCTGAAGGGAGAAAAAACCATGACAGTGGGGGAAGTTTCCAGGAGGGAAACAAGATAAAAATATAACAAGGATAAAAGACCCAGAGGCACGTCCGGTTGGGAATTGTGTTACGATCCGCATTGATCAGTGCTGCAGGGGTGGGAGGGGCAGAGTGATGAAAGATGGGTGGGGTAAGTCTGGGAATTTTCAACAGAAGGTAAGGACGTAGCAGCGGGAGGGCAGAGTTGAAGACGGGTCGGGGAAAACAAGTGCCCCCACCCTCATGCCTGCGAGGAACCGAGCTATCAGGAAGGTGCTAGTGTGTGAACTGTGTTTATTTTTCCCTAAGTCTAAAAATACAGTGAAAAGGAAGCACACACACAGGCACAAACTAAACTAACCAGAAATGGGGAAAAGTGCTCACAGCCACAGCTGAGAAACCGGAGGCAGAAATTTCAGGAACTGGGATCTCGGTGACCGGAGCATGGAAATTCCAGCCCATGACGAGGCTCTTGAAAGCTGCCAGCTTCCGATTAA
>NC_048233.1:39160457-39208818 GCF_002007445.2 Ailuropoda melanoleuca
GCCGCCGCCCGCCCCCAACCCCGGACCTCCAACCAGGGGCCAAGCCTTCTGCTCTCTCTCCTTCTCTGCTTTTCTAGCCATGGCTGTCTCTGGCCACAAGTCGGGTACTTTAAAAAGTAGGCAGAGGGGCACCTGGGTGCTAAGTTGGTTAAGCGTCTCCCGGAGTCCTGGAATCGAGCCCCATGTCAGGCTCTCTGATCGGCAGGGAGCCTGCTTCTTCCTCTCCCTCTGCCCGAAGCTCCCCCTGCTTATGTGCGCGCATGCTCGTGCTCTCTGTCAAATAAATAAATAAAATATTGAAAAAATAAAAGATAAATTAATAAATAAAAAGAAGGCAGAGCTGAGTTCACTCCAGCCCAGCCCTCGTCACCTCAAGAATAGAAGGTATTCGTAATGGTAGGCTGCAGTCAAATCTAGGCACTCGTGACTCCTCCCTGCCTTTCCCCCAGACAGCTGTTTTCAGAAGCTGAGGGTGTTCTGGGTACACTGAACATATCACTGAGCCCCATTTCCTGGGCCCTGAGCCTGATCCCCAAGATTGGACTTAAAGCTCCTCCCACCTGCTCCCCTACTACCCTGTGTTCATTCCTAGTGTGGCACTGACTCTCCCACATTGTCACTGCCTGCTTTCTTATGTGTGGCCTTGAGGGCAGCAACTGTCCCCTGTTCTCTGTTGTACCCCTAAATGGGGTGTCCCCCTCTAGCCTCATTTCTCTCCGGTCCCCCTGCTGGCATCTCTGAGCCAGCCACACAGGCCTGCTGTCAGTGTCTCGGGACTGCTGCGGGCCTTCCCATGTGCTCTTTTCCCTGTCCAAAGTCTTCTTCCCCGTCTCTTTGCCTGGCCAGCTCCTACTCCTTCTTCAGGTCTCAGCGCACCCGACCCTCTTCCAGGAAGGCTTCCGTAAGGCTCCTGGTCTGCGCCAGGGGGTCTTCCAGCACCTGGAGTTCCCTGCTGTCTGTTAAGCTGCTCTTCATCTATCTCTGTCTGCCGCTAGCCTGCCACACTCAGGCAGGGCAGAGATCACATTTATTTCATTTGCTATTGGATCCTCAGTGCCCAGCACAGAGCCCATAACAGACGGGAGTTTGTACCCTGGGGCCCACGGATGAGCTTCGAAGGGTTCACAGGTCTCTCTAAATCATACGAAAATGTTTCTGGATTCTGCAGCGCATTCTTTCTGGGAGTCTGTATTTTTTTACCACCGTCCTGAAAGGACTTGTCACACCCCTCCCTTCTCCTCCCCGCAAAAGGCTAACTTACAATGCAGGCACCGATAAACGCCTGTTCTTGATTGAATCACCCATCCATGAACACGGGTGTTGGCACTCAACCAACAGTTATTGAAGGGATGACTCAAGGTTAGGGCGTTTTTAGGATTTTCAACGGATCGAGTCCAACCTCAGAAGAAACCTTTGCCAGTCCAGCCCTAACTCTGTGGCCTTGAACACGCTTCCTCCAGTGGGAAGACCAAAGATCCAGCGGCTCCCAGCCCCTGCCAGAACCGAGTGCCAGAATCGAGTGCCGGAACCGAGCTGCCGTCCCGAGTTCCACCCACTGCGCCTTTGCAGCCTGTCAGCTGAAAATAATCCTGGTGCGAGCAGGGGTGGCGGAGCCGGGGAAGGAGTCCGGCAGCGGCTTTGCGTGAGGGCGACTCTGCCCCCTGCCGGCTGCCTTCCTCCCCTTCAGCGCGGGCTCAAAGAATGAGGTCAGAGCAAGAAGGAGGGGAGCCAGCCAGGCGGGGGTGGGGGGCGCGGGCAGGGGGTGGCCCCCGCTGGGCAGTCTTTCCCGGCAAGAGGAGCCTTTATGTTCAATCGAGTCAGGGGCACTAGATTCTGCTTGGGACCCCCCACCGCTTTCCTTCCCAAGGGTCCTGTCTTCTCCCAAATTAGGAGTTTAGGGAGGGCGGGGGACGCGGTGGGGGTGGAGGTTCTTCTAGAACTCAAGGGCGGTCCAGTCACTCGAGGCACTTGGCTTTCTGCTGGATCCGTCTCTTTCCCCGGAGCCTGGCTACTGCCGACACCTTGGGATCCTGAGCCAATTCTCCGCATCGCCTGCCTACACTTGGCGTGTGCTGTACCAGCCTCCCTGCGTCACCATGGAAACGGGAGATTCTGCGTCCATCCCAGAGCTGATCTGTGAAGCTAGAAGAATCTGGATCGAGGTGGAGGGTGGGGGGCACACAGGAAGGCCGAAGAGAGAACGTTCACAGAAATCGTGGAGACAAGGAGAGATATCGGGGTGGGGGGGTTATTCGAATAACTTGTACCCTGCGAAGAGAGGCAGCTTCCTTGACAGGCCATATATGCAGTCCCCTCCTGGGCCACAGGTCGGTCCACACGGACAAACCCCTCCCCACCGGGCGGTCCTTCGTAGAGTGGTGAACTTAAGTGACTTAACCCCCTAAGCATCACCTTCCTCATCTGCAAATGTAAAATAAAAATAATAGCAGCACTTACTGCACAGGGTCGTTGCAAGAATCCAATGAGGTCATGCGAATACAACACTGAAAACAGTTCTTAGCACGTAGTGAGTACGCAGAAATACGGTTATTATTGTCCGTGTCTATCTATCACTTGTGTCTCTCTAGCTCAACCGACAGCCCTTCCGTGATAATACCTTAACACTTCACACTTTGCAAAGTGCTTTTACACACACTCTTTCACGTGTCCCACCTCAATCCCGAAAAAGAAGAGATTATTCTCTCCACTTGGCAGACAAAGATGCAGATTGAAGCTTGTCTAACAGCTCAGTTCTAACCTGATGCTGTAACTCAGGGTTCTAGAAAGCCTTAGTTCATGGCCCTATTCACTCACCTCCTTTCTGGGTCTCTGTGCTCAGCACGGTGCCACAGACAGCACCTCACTGTTGTCACTGTTGACACTGAGCCTGGAGCGGGAGTCTCGGGGAAGAGCTAATCCTGAAATGTAGGCATGGGGTTTGACCCTGAAGGAAGCAGAAAACTCTGAATTAAATCCATAATTTAAAACATTCCCACAAAAGGGGAGTGATTGCTAATGGTTTGGGGTTCTTTTGGGGGTGGTGAAAATGTTCCAAAATTGATTGTGGTGATGTCTGCCCAACTTGGTGAATGTACTAAAAACCATTGAATTGCACATTTTCAGTGAGTGAATTGTATGGTATGTGACTTACATCTCAATAAAGCTCTTATTGTAAAAATTCCCACAAATCAAATACCAGGCCCCAAAGTGGTACCAGTGAACACCAAATATTTAAGGGGAAAAACCAATTGAACACAAATTCTTCCAAATAATAGAGAGAAAGGCTACTCTCTCCAACTCATTTTATAAGGGAAGCATAATCTTGATACCAAAACTGATAGAAACATTGTGAGAAAGGGAAATTAGACTCATGACTACAGATGCAAAGTCCTATAAGCAAGTCTTCTGTTTATAGTATAAACATTTATACTAGCCATTTATTTTTTTTCAAGATTTTATTTATTTATTATCAGAGAGCACAAGCAGGGAGAGTGGCAGGCACAGGGAGAAGCAGGCTCCTCACCGAGCAGGGAGCCCAACATGGGACTCGAGCCCAGGACCCTGGGATCATGGCCTGAGCTAAAAACAGACGCTTAACTGACTGAGCCACCCAGGCATCCCTATACAAGCCATTTATAAAAAGAATAATACAAAATGATTCTGTTCACCTCAGTCAAAAAATGAAGTTATCTTAACGTTTGAAAATCAGTGTAATTCACTGTACAAACAAACATTGAGAAAAACGAAATAATTGTGTCCACATATATGGACACTTGATTTATGACAAAGGACACAACGCAGAGCAATAAATGCAGAAAACTGTTTAGGACAATTCAATATCCATTCATGATTTAAAATGGTCAAATCTAATAAACTAAGGAATAAATGAGAAGTTTCTTCATTTGGCACAGAATAATTTCAAAATCCCCACGACCATACATCACACACTTTACAGTGAAATGTTGAAAGTTTTCCCTTGGAGAGCAACAACAAAATGCCCCCTATCATTTTTCTATTCAATTTTGCTTGACATTGACCTGGAGGTCTTAACCAATGCAGGAAGGCAGGAAAAGGGAATAAAAGATTTAAGGAAAAGAAGAAATAACCTTGTCTTTATTCACAGATGATATAAATGTGATATAGAAAATCTAGAGAAACCTACAAATAAATTAGAAGAATTATGAGGGTCAGTTTAGCAATATTGCTGAATACAAGATCAATTTCCAAAAATCAATGTTTCATATAAATCAATATGTCAGCAACAAACAGAAAAAGTAAGTTATAAAAGACACCATTTACATTTGAATTAGAAATATCAAATATCTAAGAATAATTCTAACAAAATACGTTCAAGACTTTTAATAGGAAACCTACATAATAATATTAAGAGAAATTAAGGAAGACCTAAAGAAATGGACGTATCATGTCCATGAATTGGAAGGCTCAATATTATAAAGATGGCATTTCTCCCCCAACTTAGCTAGAGATTCCCCGCAATCCCCCATAAAATACCAACAGGATTTTTTAATGGAAACTGACAAGCTGATTTATAATTTTAGATAGAGATTCAAAAGGCCAAGAATAACCAAGATACTCTTCAAGAAAAAAATGTGAGTTCTTGGTGTAGCATATATAAAGACTTACAACAAAGCTATAAGGATTAAGACAATGTGGTATTGGTACGGGAATAAGGAAACAGGCCAGGGGCGCCTGGGTGGCACAGCGGTTAAGGGTTTGCCTTCGGCTCAGGGCATGATCCCGGCGTTATAGGATCGAGCCCCACATCAGGCTCTTCCGCTATGAGCCTGCTTCTTCCTCTCCCACTCCCCCTGCTTGTGTTCCCTCTCTCGCTGGCTGTCTCTATCTCTGTCAAATAAATAAATAAAATCTTAAAAAAAAAAAAAAGAAACAGGCCAACAAAATAGAATAAATAACTGAAACACAAACTCACATGTATATGAACATTTGGTGTATGACAAAGGGGACAGTGCAGAGTAGTGAGGAAATATCCCTGAGGCATATAGAAAATTACAACATACAAAAATCAACTTCAGGCAAATTACAGACATAAATGTAAATGGCAGAAAAATAAAGCCTCTAGAAAATAAGGCAGGAAACTATGTTGACAACCTTAGGATAAGGAAAGACATCTTTTTTTTTTTTTAAGATTTTCTTTATTTATTTGAGAGAGAGAGCACAAGTGGGGGGAGGGACAGAGGGAGAGGGACAGGCAGACTCCCTGCTGAGCCGGGAGCTCCACTACGGACAGACGCAGGGCTCCATCAGATCCAAGCAAAAGACATTTTGCTTAACCACTTAACCGACTGAGCCACCCAAGCACCCTGGGAAAGGCATCTTAAACAATATACAAAAGGAAATGATAAGCCTATAGAAAAAGACTGATCCATTTGCCCACATTAAATTTTTAAAATCTTCTGTTGGCTAAAAACAAGCAAAACATAATTAAAATGTGAAAAGGAAAAATGTTAATAATATGGTATGTGAATTAAATTTTGTAGAAAGGAAAAGAAAGTGCACAGAGAAATGTATAGAATCGTTGAATCACTATATTATAACCTGACCTAATATTACACTGTATGTTAACTATATTTGGATAAAAAAGGAAAAGAAAGTGAAAAATTAAGCCACAAAGTAGAACAAATTTGGAACACATACACTGATAAAGGACCTACCACCAGCATATAAAATGAAGTATTACAAATCAATAAGACAAAGACATAAAACCTGATATAAAAATGAGCGAGAAATTTGAATGGATGCACCGCAAAATAGGATGCCCAGATGGCAAATAAACATTGGAAAGGGCGTATGACTTCATTAATCATTAAGAAAATACACCCCCCCCCGAAACACTCAAATTAAAAAGATTGAAAATAACAAGTGTGGGGAGGATGTGAAGCACCAGGAACTCTCATACACTGCTGGCAGGTGTAGACACTGACACAACCACTTTGGAAAATAGGTCAGGCTATTCTGATGGAGTTTCATACGCATGCACAGTCTGTGAACCAGGACTGTACACATCCATAGAAATACACGCACATGAGCCCCCAGGGAGCATGTCCAAGAATGTTCACTGTTCCATGATTCGTGACAGCTCTAAATGGGAAACTATCCAAAGGTGCACTGACAGAAGAATAGAAGGAGGGGCTCCTGGGTGGCTCAGATGGTTGAGCGGCTGCCTTCAGCTCAGGTCATGACCCCGGGATTCTGGGATAGAGCCCCACATCAGGCTCCCTGCTCAGCGGGGAGTCTGCTTCTCCCTCTCCTCTGCCTATCGCCCTTTCCCCTTCCCCTTCCCCCTTCCCCCTGCTCATGCTCTCTCTAGCTCTCAAATAAGTAAATAAAATCTTAAAATAAAAAAAAGAAGAGAAGTAATATATAAATAATACAAGCATATTGATTTTATTTATTCACACTTCAATAAAAGGCAACACCAACCTACAGTCCGTTGACTACTGATCTTGGGACTTCTCAGCCCCCATAAGCACAGGAGTCAACTTCCTATAACAAATCTATCTATCTATCTATCTATCTATCTATCTATCTATCTATCATCTATCTATCTATCTATCTATCTATCTATCTACCTACCTTATCTATCTCTTATTGGTTCTGTTTCCCTGGAGAACCCTGACTACTACAGATTTTGGTTGGTACTGGGAGTGGTTCTAGGTAAACAGAGCTTTAAAGGTGAGTTTTCTGAATTGGTTCCGGGGTTTCTGGAATTGACTTTCTAATCTGATTAGATATAAAGACATTCACGATTCTATTTCCAGTGATAAAGGGAGCGCTGACTGTCCATGGCATGATCTGGCTAGAGAGGTCTGCAAAATATTACCATTGGATGGTTTTTTTTGTTTTTGGTGTTTTTTTTTAAAGATTTTATTTATTTATTCGACAGAGATAGAGACAGCCAGCGAGAGAGGGAACACAAGCAGGGGGAGAGGGAGAGGAAGAAGCAGGCTCATAGCGGAGGAGCTCGATCCCACAACACCGGGATCACACCCTGAGCCGAAGGCAGACGCTTAACCGCTGTGCCACCCAGGCGCCCCTACCATTGGATGGTCTTAATCAACCGCTTATAAGAAGCAAGGACCTGGGTGGCTGTGTATATGACACGCTAACATTTTTGGCAAACTAACAAAAATAATGCGATCAGCTGCTTGTTTCTATTGTTACTGAACAAACAAGGAAAGAAAAGGAAGAGCTTAGAGATTCAGATTCTGAACTCAAGCGCCACATAAATGACCTCAAAGCTACTACGTGTGTCCTCAAAGAGCCCCCGTGTCCTATGGCTGCAGGGTGGACACTGCTGAAAATCGAACACAGAATGTCATCCTGCTGAATCGCAACACAGGCCGAACTCCCCGTCTCCCAGGGTGTCTACTGTTAAAGCAGGGCAGTGGCTGGCAAGGGATGGGATCTTGAAAGCTGAAATGGGGATACGTGGGAAGACCCTGATGAAGGTGTGGACATTGAGCCCCTACATTCTAACAAGTCTTCTTTACCATGAGAAAAGGCCTCCCTACCCCCTGTGGTATTGGCCTTCTTACCCCCCTGTCTGAGGGAACTGACCTTGCGTTGCCTGAGGAAGGAGTATTGGCTTCCCCTGAGGCAGCTGCCACAAGGCCTAGTCTCCTCAGGACCCACACCCACCAGCCCTCTTTGCTTTAGAGTTATAACTAGACTCAGGTCCCAGCGGGCCCCTAAAGGGGAGGTGCAAAGTGTGACCTGGGAGAGGTGTATTACACTCCGAGAACTACCTGAGTATTCTAACTGATACTGACAAATTTAGAGAACATGTGTTAAAATGGATATGAAGGGTCTGGGGTAATGACGGAAGAAACATAAGTTGGATCTGGCTCAATTTATTGACATGAGCTCATTAAGCACAGATTCTGCAATTAATATTGCATCCTGGGGGATTAGAAGGGATTTTAACAGTTTAATGGGTTGGCTGAAACCTGGACCAAAAGCTGATCCACATTGAGCAAGCTGGATACGCCAGCCCTGACTCGGTTTATGGTAGAGAAAGGGATGCAAAGGGTTAGGGGAACTGGAATGTTAGAGTGGAGTTGCCATTTAAGATCTACTCACACACATTGGGAGGGTTCAGATGACATATTTCACCATAAGTGCAGGGCAGGGAGGGTGGGGAGTTGGGAGGGGAGTTTCAGCATCCTTATAGAGCTTTGTGATTGCTCTTCTCTATAGGCCAGACCTTAACGATGAGAACTTCAGGTACTGAATTGGTAAAACGAAATGCAGTGGGAGTAATTGGATCCCAGGGTGGCAGACGCCAAGTGGTCGTACCCAACCATCAAAGGCGACGTGGGAGTAGTTACCATAAGGGACAGCAGAGTCAAAGCAGAAATTAGAACACCCTGACTTGGGGCCCCTGGCTGGCTCAGTCAGAAGAGCATGCAACGTTTGATCCTAGGTTTGTGAGTTTGAGCACTGTGTTGGGAGTAGAGATTAACAAAAAAAACCTAATAAACTCAAAAAAAAAAAACCCACAACAGTGTGACTTACAAAGACTTATGCCATTGGCTAGTTGATTATGGTGACATAGAAGTGAGATAGATAAGAAGCCTATGAAGTTCTCACTTGGTCTATACAAACAGAAAAGTTCTTGATCAAGTGAACAAAATTCTAACCTTAATCATAAAAACAGAGTTTCTAGACTTGAGCCAGTTGATAGACCAGTACCCCCTGAATGAAGGGGAGGTTGGGTCCTCTTAAGGGAGGACCCCAGGACACTGCCAAAGATCTATACTGTTAATCTTTGTCCTAGCCTTCCCCACCCCCCCAACCAATGGCCTTTTATCAGGGTAACTGTGCACTGGGGGAAAGGAAATCATCAGACTTTGGGGGGAACTATTGGACACTGGCTATGAACAGACACAAATTCCAGGAGACCCAAAATGTCACTGTGGCCCACCAGTGAGACTAGGGGTTTACAGAGGTCAGGTGATCATGGAGTTTCAGCTCAAGTCCATCTCACAGTTGGGAAATGGGTCCTTGAACCCATCTTATGGTCAATTTCCCAGCTTTGGATACATAACTGGAACAGATGCACTCAGCAGCTGCCAGAATCCCCACATTGGTTCCCTGACCTGTGAAGTATAGGGAAAGACCAAGTGGAAGTGACTAGAACTGCCTTTTCCTAGGAAAATAGTAGAAAATACACCAAAAGCAATACCACACTCCTGGAGGGATTGAAGAAATTAGTTCCATCAACGATTTGAAAGGTGCATGGGTGGTGATTCCTACCACATTCCTGTTCAACTCATCTATTTGGTCTGTGCAGAAGACAGATGGATCTTGGAGAATGACAGTGGATTATCATAAGCTTTTCCAGGTGGTGACTCCAATTGGTGACTGTTGTGCCAGATGTGGTTTCATTGCTTGAACAAATTAACATGTCTTCTGGTACGTGGTGTGTGGCTGTTGATCTGGAAAATGCATTTTTCTCCATCCCTGTCAATGAGGACCACCAGGAGTAGCTGGCTTTCAGTTGGCAAGGCCAGCAATACACCTTCACACTCCTACCTCCAGGATATACCAACTCTCCAGCCCTATATCATCATTTAGTTCACAAGCATCTTAATCACCTTTTGTTAGAAAAGCCAATCTCATGCCTGCCATCTTTCCACCCCTGCTCAGCCACGTTAAGAATGGATCTTGGGGCTGGAACACTTTCTTACCAAGAGATAAAGAGCCCACACAGCCTGTGCTAGACTTACCACCTTGTGTGGGAATATCTTTGCCTGTTTCATGCTCCATGTGTACCCCTTTGTTCTGCTTAAGTGTGAGCATTGACAGTCCTCAGGCATGCCCCCGGCTATGTCAGGCTCCATGGGTGAGGGGGAGACATCCTTCTACTGTGGCATCAGAGGGGTGCCTGTCAACTGCCCTGCATTGGCTTCCAGGAGGCACCTGCTGGCCATGGGGGACCAATGCCCATGACTAAAGCTGATCTTGTTCTATCTCTTCTCTATGCAGAAGCAGCATTGTTTCATCCAGGGCTCGACTGCATTGTGTTTTCCTTGGTGACTCTGACACCGCGATGTGGTGGGCAGAAGTGGTGTTGGGATTTCTATTTCCGGTGACTGGCGCTGCGATGATCTTTGCTATCCTCCATGTAGTTGGAGCCTTCCCTTGACACTTGAGCATAAGTTCTGGTTAACATCTTTCCCTTCCACAAGATATCACACTTGTCCATTACACTGATGACATCATACTAACTGGATGTAGTGAGAGAGAAGAAGCAACTACTCTAGACTTACTAGTAAGACATTTGTATGTCAGGGGCGCCTGGGTGGCTCAGTCGGTTAAGCATCTGCCTTCAGCTCAGGTGATGATCTCAGGGCCCCGGGATCGAGTTCTGCATTGGGCTCCTTGCTCAGTGGGCAGCCTGCTTCTCCCTCTGCCTGTCACTCCCCCTGCTGTACTCTCGCTCTGTCAAATAAATAAAATCTTAAAGAAAAAAAAAAGACATTTGTATGTCAGAGGGTGGTAAATAAATCTGACCAAAGTTCAGAGGCCTTCTAGCTCAGTGAAATTTCTCGGGGTCTAGTGGTGTGGGGCATGTTGAGATATCCCTACTGAGGTGAAGGATAACTTGTTGCATCTGGCCCCCTCTATAACCAAAAAAAGGCACAACAGCTTACTGGGCCTCTTCAGATTTTGGAAGCAACATGTTCCTCATTTGGTTGTGTCATTCTGGCCCGTTTACCGAGAGACCTGCAAAGCTGCTAGATCTGAGTGGGACCCGGAGCCTGAGAAGGCTCTGCGACGTGTCAGGCTGCCATACAAGCTGCTCTGTCACTTGTGTCACTTGATCTAGTAGATTTCGTGGTGCTTGAAGTAGCAGGTCAGACAGGGATGCTGTTTCAAGACTTTGCCAGCCCCCTGTAGGTGAACTGCAGCACAGGCCCATGGGATTTTGGAGCAAAGCCTTGCCATCCTCCACGGATAACGACTCTTCTTTTCCAAAGCAGCTCTTGGCTTGCTTACTGGGCCCTAGTAGAGACTGAGTGCTTAACAATGGACCACCAAGTTACTTCGTGACCTGAGCTGTCCATCATGAACTGGGTGTTATCTGACGCACCAAGCCACGGAAGTTGGGCATGCACAGCAGCATTGTCTCAGCAAATGAAATTGGAATATATGAGATTGGGTCCATATAGGCCCTGATGGCATAAGTGAGTTATGTGAAGATGTGGCCCAAGGGCATGTGGTTCCCCAGCCTGCACCTATGGCCTCCGGCATGCTTACCTAAGACCATTTCACAGAGAAAGAAAACACTCAGGCCTGGTTTATGGATTATTCTGCACAATATGCAGGCACCACCCAGAAATGAACAGTGGCAGTACTACAGCCCCTGTAGGGACATCCCTGAAGGACAGTGGTGAAGGGAAATCCATCCGGTGGGCAGAACTTTGAGCAGCGCACCTGGTTGTCTGTCTTGCTTAGAAGGAGAAATGGCCAGATGTGCAATTATGTACTGACTGATGGGCTGTGGCCCATTCCTGGCATCCCCCAATGGGCTCACGAACAAAGTGGACATGGTGGCAAGGATGGAGGTCTTGCATAAGCTCAGCAACATGGACTTTCACTCCCCAAGGCTATGACCATCAATGAGTGCTCGGTTGGCCAGCAGCAGAGACCAACACTGGGCCTCTGACATCGTATCACTCTCTTGGCTGAACAGGTTGATCACACTGGACCACTTGCATTGTGGGAGAGGGCAGTGTTTTGTTCTTACAGGAATAGATATTTACTCTGGACACAGATTTGCCCTCTTTGCCTATAATGCTTCTTACCCAGACTATCACTCACAGGCTTACAGAAGGCTTTATCCATTGCCATGGTATTCCTCACAGCATTGCTTCTGTTCAAGGAAGTCGCTTCATAGCAAATGAAGCATGGCAATGGGCCTATGCTCATGGAATTCACTGGTCTTATGTTCCTTCCCATCCTGAAGCAGCTGGTTTGAGAGAATGGTGGACTGGCCTTTTGAAGACTCAGTTACAGTACCAGCGAGGTGGCAATACCTCGCAGAGCTGGGGCAAGTTTCTCAAGAAGGCTGTAAGTGCTCCGAATCAGCATCCAACATATGATACTATTTTTCTGATAGCCAGGATGCACAGGTCTAGGAATCAAGGCGGGGGGGATGGGAGTAGCACCAATAACTATTATCCCTAGTGATCCACTCACAAAATTTTTTGCCTCTGCCCTATAAACTTATGCTCTGCTGGCCTGGAGGTCTTAGCTCCAAAGGAGGAATACTTTCACCAGGTGACACAATAATGATTCCATTGAACTGGAAGTTAAGACGGTCACCCAGCCACTTAGGGCTCCTCCTGTGTCTGAGTCAACAAGCAAAGAAGGGAGTCACTGTGCTGGCTGGGACTGATTCTGACTACCAAGGGGAAATTGGATGACTGTTCCACAATGGAGGTAAGGAAAAGCATGTCTGGGATACAGGAGCTCCCTCAGGGTGTCTCTTAGTATTACTAGCCCCATGTTTGGGTCAATGGGCAGGACTACTAATGGCCCAGATCCTTTAGAAATGGAAGTTTGACCAGCGGAGGTGCTTGCTGAAGGCAAAGAGAATACAGAATGGATAGTGGAAGAAGATAGTTATAAATTGTCAGCTACAACCACATGACCAGTTACAGAAATGTAATTTCTGTAATTACAGAACTATAATTGTCATACCAGCTCCTCCTTGTTTTGCCATGAATATGTGTATGTGTGTGTGTATAAAAATAAAATATATTTGTTTTCTTTCCTCTCAATTTCCTTATCTTCATCTTTAGTATCCTATGACTTTATATCATAGTATTTAAGTATTATATCTTGTTATTGTCTTTATTTGGAGACTAAGTATGGTTTAAGAAGATGTGAATTGAGAAGAAGTAGACCTCTGATGGTTAATTTTATGTGTTAACTTGACTGAGCCACAAGACGTCCAGACGTTTGGTCAAACATTATTCTGGGTATGTCTGTGAAGGTATTTCTGGATGACATTAACATCTGAATCGTTGACTGAGTAAAGATTGCCCTCTGTGCTGTGGGTGGGCCTCAACCGATTAATCGAAGGCCTGAATAGAGAGAAAAAAAAAAAAAAAGGCTGAGCAAGAGTGATTTCTTCCTGTTTGACTGTTGACTAGAACACTGGTCTTTTCTGGCCTTTGGACTCAGACTGAAACATCAGATGTGTGTACACACACACACACACACACACATCCTCTGGTTCTGTTTCTCTGGAGAACCCTAATACAAGCATTATATCTCACATTTAAAACAACTTTATTGGGGGTGGGGGGATGGGGTAACGGGTGCTGGACATTAAGGAGGGCACGTGATGTAATGAGCATCAATGGGTGTTATATAAGACTGATGAATCACTGACCTCCACCTCCGAAACCAATAATACATTATATGTTAATTAATTGAATTTAAATAAATAAAATGTTGATGTTTTGTTCATCAGGATTTTTTGCATTAATTTAGATCTTTATTTTTTTTAAAGATTTTATTTATTTATTTGACAGAGAGAGGGAGAGAGCAAGCACAAGAAGGGGGAGCAGAGGGAGAGGGAGAAGCAGACTCCCCGCTGAGCAAAGAGCCCGATGCAGGACTCGATCCCAAGACCCTGGGATCATGACCTGAGTTGAAGGCAGCTGCTTAACCGACTGAGCCACCCAGGTGCCCCTAATTTAGATCTTTAAAATATTATATCAATATTGTATTTGTCTTGAAAAAAAAAAACAACTTTATTGAGGCACATTTGCATATCATATAATTCACCCTTTCAAATATACAATACAAATGATTTTTTAAACCAAATTCATTGTTGTCCAACATAAATCAGTTTTATTTTATTTTTCACTTATTTTTATTGTTATTTTTTTTAGAGAGAGAGAGTCAGAGGAGGGGAAGGCAGAGGGAGAGGGAGAGACAGAATCTTAAGTAGACTCCATGTTCAGCATGGAGCCCAATGCAGGGCTTGATCTCATGACCCTGAGACCATGACCTGAGCCGAAATCAAGAGTTTGACACTTAACCAACTGAGCTACCCAGACACCCCCATCATTCAATTTTAGGACATTTTCATCAACTCAATATGATCTCTCATGCACATTTAATATGAATCTCCCCTCTCCCTCCTCCAAGCAATCAGTAGTCTACATTCTGACTTTATAGTTTCGCCTTTTCTGGGTATTTCATATAAATTGAAACACAATATATGGTCTCTCATGTCTGGCTCCTTTCGCTGAGCATATTTTTGTAGTTCATCCACGTGGTAGTATGCATCTGTAATTTGTTCCTTTTCTTGTTTTTTTTTAAGATTATTTATTTATTTATTTGACACAGAGAGAGAGACAGTGAGAGAGGGAACACAAGCAGAGAGAGTGGGAGAGGGAGAAGCAGGCTTCCTGCCGAGCAGGGAACCTTATGCGGGGCTCAATCCCAGGTCCCTGGGATCATGACCCTAGCTAAAGGCAGATGCTTAACAACTGAGCCACCCAGGCGCCCCTGTTCCTTTTATTGTTAAATAGTATTCCACTGTATGAAAAGAGCATAATTCGTCTAGCCATTCACATGTTGGTGGGCATTTGGGTTGTTTCCAATTGGGCTATTATGAAGAATGCTGCTAAGAACATTTCTGCACAAGTCTTTGTGTGGATACGTTTCCACTACTCTTAGGTTGATATGTAATGGAGAAATTGCTGGATCACACAGTAAATTTATGTTCAACTTTTTTTTTTAAAGATTTTATTTATTTATTCAACAGAGAGAGAGACAGCCAGCAAGAGAGGGAACACAAGCAGGGGGAGTGGGAGAAGAAGAAGCAGGCTCATAGCGGAAGAGCCTGATGTGGGGCTCGATCCCATAACGCTGGGATCACGCCCTGAGCCGAAGGCAGATGCTCAACCGCTGTGCCACTCAGGCGCCCCTATGTTAACATTTTAAGAAACTGCCAAACTGTTTTCCAAAGTGGCGGCACCATTCTACATTCCCACCAGCAAAGTGTGAAGGTTCCCATTTCTCCATATTCTCTCCAAAATCTGTTATTACCCGTATGCTAAAATATGAACATTCTATGAAAAACAACCCCCCCACCCAAGTTTTAAAACGTTCAGTGAGGAGGCTACGCTTTTGAGAGATAAAACGAGGATCTTTCAAGAACTGCGGTCCTCCAGCCAGCAGAGGGCGCGCCAACCCAGGATCTCTCCTCCCAGCCTTTCACAGCGCCATCTTAGCGAGATCCCCGTTGCTAGGAGACGTAGATGCGTCTTTTGGCTCCAGACCGCAGCCTCGCCGCTATTCCAGGCTCTTTCTCTTGTGGGCGGACTAAGTCTCGGGTCCCACTACCATCCAGGGGCAGTTCCAGAAGGCCCTTTTCTGGGGCTTTTTCCTCCTACTTCCCCTAAAGCTAGCCAAAGCGGACTGAGGATCCTTGCCTAGATCCACCCCCCACCGCCCACCCAGCTATGCCTAAGAAAGGGAAAAAGGCCAAGATGCCCCTGTCCGATGAGGAGCAGCTGCTTCTGTTTCAGCAGAAGTTGCTGGCAGAGGAGGAGATGGCCAAGAAGAAAGAGAGGCTCCTGAGCCAGTTCTTGAAGGTGATGGTTTTCTTCATTACTCTCCTCCCAACCCCACCCACCCCTGCACTGCACGCTTCGACCCTCTCATTGTGGCAGCCTGTTTTCATGCTGGCCTCCCCTCCTCCGGAAATCTTGAAACCCAAATATACTTAGGTTTCTGGCAACTTGGGGAGGAGGCAGTTCTTTGTGAACCACGGAGGGGGGCAAGTGGTGTAGAGGTTGGCCGTAACCCCTGAGGCCCAGACTGGGACACTAGGTGTTATCAGCCGTCAGAGTGGTCGGCAATTCTGACATGCTCCCTGGGGATTACAAACGACATCCTGCTCTGATGTCTTCACCTGAAGGAAATTCACCCTTGCCCTCCCTAAAGTGCCATCAGGCTGTTCCTGTCTTGCTTCAGACCCTCCCAAAAACACGAACAGGAACTCCCTGAGTGTTAGTCATCAGGAACTTTGGTCTCTCAGAAAAGACAAAGGGTAAGGTGTCAGTGACAACCTGTGATTTTGTTTGTTTTACCATAACAGGGCTTTAGGCCCTGACCTCCTGGGGGTGTATTTATTCCTTCACACAGGACAAGCTGGCCAAAGAGGAACACAACAGTGCTCTGAACCTTAACAAGATTAACACACAGTGGAGAACCGTCCTTAGGGAAGTCAAGACCAGAGAGCTTCACAAGGACATTGAGATCCTCAGCCAAACATTTGAACGAGTGGTGGACTGCAAGGACAGTGTCATCAAGGTAGGCGCTCTTCCCGAGGAAACACTTGAACCTGGCTGCCTTGATCTTTTAATAGAATGGGCCTACTGAATTAATTTATTAATCAAGTTCTTTGGGGTGGGGAGAGGGAGAGAGAGAATCCCAAGCAGGCTCCATGCCCAGAGTGGAGCGTGACGGGGGGCTCAATCTCACAACCCCGAGATCATGACCTGAAATCAAGAGTTGGACGCTTAACCGACTGAGCCACCCAGGTGCCCCTGATTTTCTCATCAGTCTTAAAGCCCTTACGAGATGCAGGCTGTAATGGAGCTGGCTTTAGTAATACGTCTTCACTGAAATGAAAAGTGGACTACTGGGCTGTCCTCCCTCTCCCCTGCCTCAGCGTAGCCATCTTCCTTGGTCTACTGCCTGAAACCAGCACTATACAATATTAGAGTTATAAGGCACAGCAGACATCACCCAATGACCTGAACTTAGTCTCGCATCTTCACTTCAATGGGAGAAGACTCCATTCCAGAGAGGGGAACTGGCTTGCCTGATGTCACACAGCCAGTCAGCGAGAGAGCTGGAACCAGAGCATGAGTTTCTTGATTCCTACTCCCGTGATTTCTTTAACCAAATTCTGTTTGGCCTCTTTGATTCAAGTTCAGTGGCCTTGGAGGAATCTGAGATCTCCATGCATAAGAGCAGTTCTGGATTTCTAAGCAGCTCAGTCAGCCATATGCTCTTGGGAGATTGAGTTGAGTCCATACCATCTTCTTTTCTAAGGGATTTTGCTATATCCCTTCTTTCATCCTACTTTTAACCTCTGTTTACTGACTCCTCCTTAGTCTTTTCTACCTTAAAACAACAACGACAGAAATCCCACAGTAACAACAAAATACACATCGTCAGCCTGGCATGCCCCCTCTTGAAAAGACGCATCTCTCCTTCACAGCCTAACTCCTGAGGTAAAACAATTTCAGCAGACCTAGGCAAGCTTAAAGTGATGCATATTAAGAGTCCCCAAATTTGCAAAACAACCCATTATACATTAGAATTCCTCACCCCACCAGTTATACCTCATGGCTTTTTTAAGTGACTTCTTCAGACCCTTATTGGCAGTTATCAAATACTTGCTGAGAAGAGAACCAGCAGTGTTCATTTAGGGACGCTGAGCAGTGGTCAGGCTCCCCCTGACCTAAGCCAGTCAGCTTCCAGCTTTGCAGCTAATGCTTACGGTCCCTGCCTTAGGTAAACCACACACTGCTAATGGAGCTCCTTCAGGATCATTCCTGAATAACCGAACCTACCCGTGTTAAATGTGCAAATGTTAGTGACCCTCACTTGCTGTCCCCACTTCTTCACTTCCTGTTTATCCTGCATCCTACATCTGATGTCCACTCTTCCCCAGGAAGTTGCCCTGGGAAAGACTACCAGGCCCAAATCATGGACACTTTTCATCCTTTAGTCTTCACCTAACCCGGCTCCTCTGTGGCAGAGACATTTTTTTTTATGATTTTATTTACTTATTTGAGAGAGAGAGAGAACCTGAGCGGAGGGGAGGGGCAGAGGGAGAGGGCCAAGCAGACTCCCCGCTGAGCAAGGAGCCCTATGTGGGACTCGATCTCAGGACCCCGAGATCACCACCTAAGCCAAAGTCAGACGCTCAACCAACTAGGCCACCATGCCCCTGTGGCACTGACAGTCTTGGTCATGCCCTCCTTGAAACTCCCCTTTGGCTTCCATGACACCATTCTTTTCTGGCTTTTCTCCTGCCTCTGGGATATATAGCGAATCCTCTGTGAGTTTATCTTCCTCTCTCCCAACACCTGAACTTTAGCATTTCCCACGTTTCTGAGTCTGGCCATCTCACCTTTTAGCCAGGTGTCTAGGGCCTAGACAGTCATGCTCATTACCCTGACTTAATTTTTTTAGATTTCATTTATTTATTTATTTAGAGCGAACATAGGAGGGAGAGAGGGAGAGAATCTCAAGCAGACTCCTCGCTAAGCGTGGAGCCTGATGCAGGGCTCAGTCTCACAACCCCAGCTGAAACCAGGAGTCATTGCTCAACCGACTGAGCCACCCAGGCGCCTCTCATTACCCTGACTTTATTTTATTTTATTTTTTTTAAAGATTTTATTTATTTATTTGACAGAGATAGAGACAGCCAGCAAGAGAGGGAACACAAGCAGGGGGAGTGGGAGAGGAAGAGCAGGCTCATAGCAGAGGAGCCTGATGTGGGACTCGATCCCACAACGCCGGGATCACGCCCTGAGCCGAAGGCAGACACTTAACCACTGTGCCACCCAGGTGCCCCTACCCTGACTTTAAATATCACTTTTATATTAATGACTTCCAAGTTCTGTAACACCAGCCTGGATTTCTTTCGTGAGTTCCACATCATTCTATTCAAGATTCCTAGATATCTGTTCCTGGCTATTGCATTGTCCTTACAACCAAAGTCAGGAGCTCTCCCTTCCCTGGCCAGGCCCAAACCAAGTTTTCCACAATCTGGTCTTTCTTACTCTCTATTCAGGTGGCCAGTGCCATTCACCAAACGACCCAACACAGAAATCTGGGAATCATCCTAGGTTTTGCCTCCATCCCTGATTTCTGTTACTAAGTTTTGTGTAAATCCCCTGCTTAACTATTTTTCAAAGCTATACCCTGCTCTCCTTCCCCATTGTTCTGCTGCAGGTGAGACCTGGGCATCTTCTCTCGTATGGATTCTTCCAACAGTGTCCTATCTTCCAGCCTTCATGCCCAGCCACCTCTAGATGACTGTCGACACAATTACCAGGATTACCTTTTCGAAACAAAAATCTGATCCTGTTATTCCACTGCTTAAATTTTAGTGGCTCCCACCCCTTCCACGGGAAAAAATCCAAACTCCAGGGAAAGAACATCAAAATCCCTTCATGATCTGGCGTCTGCCTGTACCTTTCACACACCCCGCCTTGTTTCTGACTTGTGTTTTTTCACATGCTGTTCCCTCTATCTGGAATTCTCTCTTCCCCATCTCTTCAGTCTTCCTGGCAATCTCTCACTCCTTCAGGAGTGCTACAAATGACATCTGTCCTGTGAAGCCTTCCCCAGTGCTCTTAGACGCCGGCACTCAGTCTTTGGTATCCCATTGTCTCTGGCAAATCATCAACCGCATAGCAATTTCCATGTTATTGTAATTTTCTGTTTATGTAATTCCTTTCCTACTGCAAGACCGCGTGCTCCTTTGGGGGGCAATGAGCATGTCTTTTCATCCCCGAATCCTTGGCATCCAGCACAGTGCTGGTACATGACAGGTTTAGTGAACACTGGCTGAGGGAATGAAGAGGTTTCCATTATCAGCACCTATTTCAAAAGACCCGGTTGCATACCAAACATTTAAGGTAAAAGCTGGCTGCATAGAGGTTGTGGTGGTTTACAAGGGGTGGCTCAAGATGCCTGGATCACGTAGGCATTCACTAAATCCTTGTTTTGTTTTGTTTTGTTTCATTCACTTTTTTAAAAGATTTTATGTTTAGGGGTGCCTGGGTGGCTCAGTCATTAGGCATCTGCCTTTGGCTCAGGGCGTGATCCCAGAGTCCTGGGATCGAGCCCCACATCAGGCTCTTCCACTGGGAGCCTGCTTCTTCCTCTCCCACTCCCCCTGCTTGTGTTCCCTCTCTCGCTGGCTGCCTCTCTCTCTGTCAAGTAAATAAATAAAATCTTTTAAAAAATTAAATTAAAAAAATAAAGATTTTATGTTTAAGTTATCTCCACACCCCACGTGGGGCTCGAACTCACAACCCCCAGATCAAGAGTCGCATGCTCCACTGACCGAGCCAGCCAGACACCCATTTCATTCATTTTAATTTTAATTTGTTTTACGTTTTTGAATAGGTAATACGCTGCCATTATTCAAAATTCAAAAGATGAAGTTATATAGAGAAAAGTGCCCTTCCAGCCACGCAGAGCCTCTCTCAATCATCTTGGTTTCACAAGTAAACCTTTTTTTACACAAATGGTAGTATTACATACTGCTCTGCCCCTTGTCTTTTTCAAACAATATATCCTAGGGACTATTCCACATTAGCCCATAAAGAGCTTCTCATTTTTTTTAACTGAATAGTATTCTATATTGTAGTTTTACATGTTACTTTGTCTTCTGTATTTCCTAAATCTTGGTAATTAGATCTAGAAGGTTGGAGGTGTTGTATTCTTCCATCAAGAAGCACATGTGTCTGGTTATCTCTTTTTTGAGAGAGAGAGAGAGAGAGAAAGAAAGCACACACGCATGCGAGTGGGGGAAGGGACAGAGGGAGAGAATTTTCAAGCAAACTCCCTGCTGAGCGTGGAGCCCAAGGCGGGGCTCCATCGCACCACCCGGAGATCATGACCTGACCAGAAATCAGGAGTCAGACACTCAACCGACTGAGCCACCCAGGCATCCTGTCTGGTTATCTCTTCCCGTGACGTTAGCAGCTGTTGACTATCCACTAATTCACTGGGGGTTGCAAAATGCTGATTTTCTAGGAGTATCATTCCTTTTTCATTTATTAGCTTGAATACTTTTTTTTTTTAAGATTTTATTTATTTGACAGAGACACAGCGAGAGAGGGAACACAAGCAGGGGGAGTGGGAGAGGGAGAAGCAGGCTTCCCACTGAGCAGGAGCCTGATGCGGGGCTCGATCCCGGGACCCTGGGATCATGACCTGAGCCGAAGGCAGATGCTTGACCACTGAGCCACCCAGGTACCCCTAGCTTGAATACTTCTATAAAGATATACCTTCTGTCATTTACCATTCAATTATCAAGAGGTATAGTTTATATAATAAAGGCAGCATAAATGCTTGATTCTTTCTTTGCCCTTTATACATTAAAAAAAAAAAAAAGAATGGGTTGTCTGGTATGCTCCAATGGTAACTGAGTTTTTTAAGTATCCTTACGAATTCACAAACTAACTGATATTTTTCAATTCATTGTCGTTTTTGTCCTTATCGATGCTCACATACTCCCCTTTTTGCCTGTGAAGTGTTCCAGTTATCCAATACTACATATCACACCATCCCCGAATTAGTGACTTAAAACAACAATTTATTTTATTATTTCTCACAGTTTGTTGATCTCCTTCACCCGCGTTTCCTGCTTGCTGTCTCTCCTGCAGTTTTCGGTCAGATGTCAGTTGGGGCTAGTCATCTGAAGGCTTGACTGGGCTAGATGTCTAAGGTGCCCGGCGGTTGATTGGGACAGTCAGCTGGGAGGAAGCTCAGGTGGCCTGCTGACTACAATGGCTTAACGTGGCCCCTCCCCGTGCACTACCCTTCTCACAGTGACGGCTGGGTTCCTGGAGGGAGTGTCCCAAGAGCGAGCATTCCAAGGGGCAGGAAGCAGAAGCTGCCAGGTCACGTAAGGGCTATGCTGGCAACTGGCACAGTGTCACTTCCACCATATTCTAATGGTCCAACTGGTCACAGCGTCTGCCCACAATCAAGGAGACGGAAGAAGAGAATACCTCTTGATGGAGGAGTGGCAAAGTCACATTGCAGAAGATCGGAGGAAAGCAGATAGTGTTATGCCCATCTTTGGAAGATAAAATCTGCCCCAGTGAGACACTTTTCTTGGTTCCTGAGTTCTTTTGACATGACCTTATTGATCTTTCACAACTGCTTTGCTACCTTGTACAACAAGATACCCTCGGTTCTACTGTTTATCTTCGGCCTCAGACCTCGGAGCAGCCATTTCTCCAAGAATCCTCAATTCCTTTTAGTGGTAGCCTCATCATTATAAATGTCTGTTGTCCCCAGGACACCGCCTGGCTACGTGGGGTTCCCTGATGTCACTCTTACTTTCCAACCATGACTGGGAGAGCCAGCTCTCCTAGAGCCAAAGAGCTGGCATCAGGAACTAAGGGAAAATGCCATTCATGCCATCCAGCTGAATACACTCTTATTTTCTCGCACTGATGCCATTCAGCCAAAATGGTAACTCTCTGTTTCCTGCCCAGTCTTTAGCCAGGGACCTGTCAGAAGCAGAGGAGCAGTACGCCCACGCCCTGCGCAGCCACCTGCACAGCATTGACCAGCTCTTAGCCCTGCAGAGATGCCGGCTCGGCCTCCTAGAGGAAAGTTACACCACGGAGCTGGAGGCCCTAACCAAAGAGTTTGAGACAGAAAGGTATGGGGGCCTAAAAGGAAATCGGGGATTGAGTCCAGGACAGTATCCAGAGCCCGTGTCAAGGAGCTACCTCTAAGCGGGCGGCCAGCAACCTGGAGCATCCCACCCTGCTTATGACATGACCCCCACCAGAGAACATCCAGTGTTCCTTCTAAACTAATGCGGGCTTAAGCTAGTGGCTTTAGCCTCCCTAGGCCCATGCCAGGTCTCTATCTGTAACACCTTCACCACAGACTTTCAACTATCAAAATCCAACCCATCTGGCAGAGGACAGGGAGGGGAGGGAGACTTCTCACTGAAATCTTTGGTACTTTTTTGCTTTTCGTATCGTATGGATGGATTGCCTATTCAAAAATCAAAATAATCTTATTCACGCTTTCTGGCCCTAAAACGAATAGAGCCTACCCTCCCTCTGTGATCCCTCAGTACCTAGGAGTTTGTACCACTCATATAGTTTGACTACATACTGCTTCGAGTTGTCATTATTGGTCCATATGCTTTATCCCTCAGAGCAGGGACAGTGTCTTATCTCCCACAGGAAAACAATTACTGACCAGCATGAAAAAGAGATTCGCTACCTACAAGATGTCTTCATGGCCATGGAGCAGAACTATATAGAGTCTGAGTATGAAAGTAAGCTGGAGTTCCAGAGCATATGGGATGATGTCAAAAACAAGGTATGGAGGGAGAGAAAAATGCTCAAGGCCACTGGAGGTCCTAGAGACACCTGGCCAACACAATCAAGAAAATGCCTGTACCCCTACTGCATTTTGTAACTTTGTAGAAATTGGGAAGAACCATTCTGAAATGTCAAGGAAATGCAGTTTAAGCTAAAAGGCACCAAGGAGATCATTTGGCTTCACCCCTGTGATTTGTAGATGAAGAAACTAAGGCCCAAAGAAGTAAAATGATCTGCCAGAGTCATGCTGCTGCTTTGGGGGAGAACCAGGAGAATCCAGGTCTGCCTTTGGCCCGAAGTGCTTTCCACCATCCTAGAGACTGCAAACTTAGCTGTCTTGCAGACCTGGGCTTGGGCATGGGTTTTTTTTGGTTTTTTGTTTTTTTCTCCATAGTGTTTTGTGAATCTTTAAAATAAGCTTCCTACATTTAACAATTGGGAAATTTCAGCAGTAGTGTCTGGATGGCTCAGTCCGTAGAGCATGCGACTCTTGATCTCAGGGTCATGAGTTCAAGCCCCATGTTGGGCATGGAGCCTACTTATTAAAAAATAATGATAAAAAAATTTTTTTTAATAAAAATAAAAATGGGGAAGATTTCACATAAAAACCCAAAATTTTAGCTTCTCTTGAAAAAAGATCTGGTAACACTGGGTCACATTTCCAAATAGGGACATTCGTGTGGAGCTAAGCAGATATGCTACCCCCCACCCCCAACGCCCAGGGAGCAGTTCTTCTCTGGCTCACCACAGGCCCCCTCTAGCTTACAGCACTTATTTACATCATCTGCCTGATCTTTGGAGGCATTTTCATTGGCGACCTCTGCACTGTACTAGGTTATAAACAGTTCAAGCGGGTGAGGGTGCTGGAGGCACGGATACAGTAATTCCAAGCACTGGCTCTTCTCGTGCCACTTCCTAGAATTTAGAAGAGAAGCATTTTCTAAGATTGCAACTGGAGAACATAGTAGAAGATCTGTGGAGAAGGTTCCAGGACGTACTCAAGAATTACATCGATGCCACAGAGGACCAAAAGATTGCCTTTGAAACTCTGAAGGTGAAAGATGAGAAGAGCTCCAAAGAGATTGAAGCACAGATGAGAAAAATACAGAGACTACAGGTGAGTGCAGCCAACTGCAAATAGTCACGGCTTTAACTGCTCCATTATCCCCTGGTCATCTTCTCCCAGTTTCTACTGGACCCTGTCACTGGCTGGGGAAAGACGAGATCCTTGGATTTCAGTCCCCAGGTTGTCCTTTTACCTGTCTCACTGAAGACCTTTAGCTCATCAAGGGTTTCCTCTAAACTGTTCCTCCAGGACTCCATAATTATTTTAAAAAGCAAGATCATGGTGCACAGCCGAGAGAGTGAAGACCAGAACCAGTACATTCGTAAGGACAAGGAGCTGGTCCTTGCCCAACTGCGAAAACTGAAGGCCCAAAGGACTCAGGCCCGGGAGCTATCACAGGAAAACTTAGTCAAACTCACCTTGGAAAGTAATGCCACCCTCAAGGCTCTGAGAAAGATCGTCAATAAGGTGATGGGAGAGGGTAGTCAAAACAATGCCAAGGAACTCGGCTCCCTACAAAGTGAAAGGGGTTTGAGAGAGGTAGAGGGCTTTCTCCTGCTTCCTGCCTGAGTGGACATCTGGAGTACTTTTTTTATTCCATGTTCCCACCCCTCTCACATTTTAAGTTAAATGAATTAATAATGAATTTGCTCAGACTGTTAAATACCTGGAACAGTGCTTGGCATCTGGTAAGCACTTTGCGTTAGATGTACTCATTACCCTGGTCTCACATTTGGATGAATAGCTTCCTTGGGTTCAAGCAGGGGAACCAGCTCTACTATTTCCCCTCCCCACCCCCTTTCCTAATAAGAGGTCTCTTCCTGCTTCTGATAGGGTGAAAAGATCCTGAAACTTGCTGAAATATGTAGGAAGCTTGAAACAGAGGAAGAAAAAGTGCTGCCTTTCTACTCATCGGTCTTGACTCCTGAGGAGCAGGAGAAGATAGAAGAAACTCATCCGGAGGAGCTTACTGAGGAGCTCGCAAAGGTAAACGTTCCTAGAGCCCAGAGGCCATCACCCAAGGCCGGGGACGATGGGACACCAGGCTGCATTTGCTAATGGGCCTCAACACGCACCTTCTTCCTTTAACTCAACTCCCAGGTGGTAGTGAACTACACAGGGATGGAGAATTTCTGGAAGAGGTACAACAAAGTGAAACTGGAGCAACTGAGCCTCCAACATAGACATGCCCAATTGTCAGAAATCAATGGGAAGCTGCGAGCGATGCTGAGGCAGTACTTGGATGGCATTTCAGTGGGTGACGAAGTGCTCAGCCAGCTCAACCCACTCTTTATCGTCAACCATCGAAGTAACTTACCGCAGCCTTTGTCCGCACCTGCCACCCAGCCAGGTGACAAACCACCTCCAACCACTTACAACATCATTGAAGCAGCCCACGTGATCTCCCACACCCTGTGATAGAAGGAGAAAATCGCTTTTCAAACCCCAATTTTTCGAGAGACTGGAGGACTTTGCTATTAAAAGTGCCCATGAGGTTTATGAGCTCCTTGTATGTTCGCCGTACTGGGCAGAGCAGTCCACTCGGAAGATACTAGGAATAAAGTGGCCCCAGAGAGTGGAGATAACAGCTACGCCATTATCAGGAGGCTCCTTGTTCAATGAAACACCGCTCCTTTGAGTCTGGGCACCATGAGGGCCAGAACCCACACCTTTGGGACGTAGAGCTCCTGTGGGAACATTCAAGAGCAGGTCCTTGGCAGTAAGTTAAGACAAGAGGAGGAGGCAGGGGAAGAGGTGATCCAAAGCCTCCAACCACCCCCATGTCAGGCAAGATCCAACTCAGAATGCCTTTTCCCCCAGCCCTTTACCTCATCCCCACTTACAGAAGTAGCCTCAGAAAAGTATCAGGTGAAGAATCCAGAGAAATTTTAAAAAATTATTTATTATTTCTTTTTGCTCTTGTTTCGTTTCTCTTCCTTGAGCTTCTTTTTGGAGACTTTAGGTCTGTTGGCCTTTTTGTATAGGTGACACCCAATGAGGCCCAGGAGGGCTGGCACCATGGCCATGCCTACCAGAGGCAAAATGCCCTTCACCAGCTTTTGCCAGTAGTTGGCTCGGATCAGTGCAATCAGCTCCACATCAAACTGCAGCACTGCATCCGCTGAAGGCAGAGAGGAGGCGAGGGTTAGAATCTCTGCATTTTATCCAGCGCTCAGAATCTAAATGAAAGCGGGGAGGGCAGGCCCCACCAGAGCAACAACTATGAAGCTGGCAAGATTTAAACATGTCGCGTTCCTTCAGACAAAAGTAGAGAAGGGTTATGAGCAGACTCCACTGAGAGTGACGCGTACCCCAAATCTACAAGTGTGGCTTGTGTTCAGTGGCAAGTCTTAGGACAGGGAAACTTTCTGTGGATCTAAGACACACAGGCTGTTCTCCATTTATAAGGGAGAGAACCACCTCTATACTCACTGTACTCCCACTTCCAAATAGCCACATTGATAGAATCTTTGCAGGGCTGAAATTAAACTGGATTCAACCTACACATTTTAGAATGTCACCAACCAATGAGCACACACAATGTGACTGTTAGAAAACATAGATGTTGCAACATAGAGGAAGGACGTGGCTTAAGAAGGAGTGGGTGAATGAACTCCTGGAGTGAGTCAGGGGATAAATGCAAACACTGGAAATGGGGAGATAATAGGACTTTGGGTAAAAGAGTTTTTCTTTAGTCCCATGACCCTCTTTGTGGTCCTTCCTCTAAGTTGGAACTAGGATAAGAACTTGTATCCTAATACTCTGAAGTACAAAACATTTTGGCTACGAGAACATTTGTTATAACCCAAGGCAAGAGATCTGCATCTTATGAAATCTATCCAGTGACCTGTTGACAGCTTTTAAAGTTATAAGGTGGGCTTAGCTTCTAAAAGTTGGTTTTTGTTTTGCTTGGTTTTGAATTACTTGACTGTGATTATTTTTACTGCCTCTTCCCTCATGGAGGCCGAAAAGAGGGGTGGGGATGTGGTAAGAAGCAATGCCAGCTGCACAAATGACACAGGTTGGAGTTGTGGAGAAAAGGCAGGAAGAAGTCTAGAGTTCTCAGAGGGGTAGCAGAGGCAACAGACCTGTCTCTAGTGCCTGTTGGTGATGTGAAGAGGAAAAAAGCAGCCCTGCAGAAGGAGGCCCCAGCCACCCCTGGCCTTTTTAGCAAACTGGATTTAGACTTTTTCAAGCTCCAGACAAAGCTCTGAGGGACTGGGTATTCTGATTGCCTGAGAGAGAGGCCTAGTCAGATTACCTGGGATAGATGGTGGAAATCCCCGTTTTCCATAGGCCAAGTGAGAAGGAATGATTGCCCTTCGCTTCTCTCTGAGGGAAGGAATGTAAATCACAGCTAGAGGTGGGACCAGGTGGGCCAGCAGCCTCAGGCCATCTGCAGCCCCACCAGCAAAACTCTCTGGATATGCCCCCCAAAACAGGAACTTTGCCACCTGAGCACAAAAAAGGTGACCAGGAAAGGTCTCTGTCCCCCCACAGGCCTCAACTCCTCCAACAAAACCCACAGCCAGATAGGCACAGTGGCTCTGGATGCCTCTAGGGGCCCCAATGGCCTGGACCTGCCCAGTGCAAAGCCTGTATCACACATTCTTCTGCCTTCTTTAGGAGCAAAGATAGCAAAGTAAGCCTCCACCCATGCAAAGGGGGTACCCAAGCCCACCCCTGCCCAGATACTCACCCCACACACATGTCTAGAAGGCTCTGCTCCAGACCTTGAGGAAGAAGACACAACTGAACAGGAAGCAACCTACATTCCCCAAATCCCAGGACAGGAGGATCAAAGTCTCCCTACGACCCTCAACTGAGCTCCCCACTTCTCAATCCCTGGTTGCCAGTGGCGTGTGGGGCAAAAGGAGTGTTAGAAGCCGGGTTTGAACCTCAGGAGGTGACTGATAGAGTCTGGGAGCATGTCCAATGTATTTTAGGGATTGAGGAGGCGAAGATGGGCTTAGGTTGGGAAGAAGTCGAATGGGAGGCGCAGGTCACATACCTGGGATCACCTGCTTTTGGCCAAGTTCTATAACCAGAGGGTCTCTGGTCAGGGAAGTGTCAATAATGCGTCCATCTACCAAGCTGCCCTGTGGGGAGAGAGCAGCAAGCGCTCACACCTAGTAGCCCCCCTCAGCAGGCGCGCACCACACACACCGGGGCCCCTGGGCGGCGGCGGCAACCCCCTCGCAGCTGCAGCCCGGCGTTCCCCTCTGGGCAGAAAGCAACAGGAAGCCCCAAAGGGCTGGCACTTCTCGGAGTTCTCCCCACCCTTCGCTTCTCTGAGCCGGGGCGGAACAGGCGGAAAAGCAGGGAAGGGAAATGGGCAGGCGAGAGGAGCGCCCCTCCCCCCGCCACGTGCTCGACGACCCCAGAGCTCCGACTTCACTCCCGAACCGCTTGCCACGTGTCCCAGCCAACGCTGACGTGTTCCAGCTGGGCACCGCCCCCTCCCAGGCCCCGCCCCGGCCCCCCAGATCCCTCACCGTGTAGTGTATGTGCAGCGTGTCTCCAAAGGCTGCAGGCTCCGCGCACGGCTCGGGGGGCTCCACCTATGATCGGACTACCGAAGTCACGCAGGCTCCTCCAGAGATCCCGCTCCTGCCCCTACACCCAGCACTCTCCTGCTAGTTCCCGCACTCGCTCACCTCCCCGCTCCCAGGTTCGTTCAGAACACCCCCTGCCCTCGCAAGGCCCAGCCGCCGCAGCCCCGGGACAGCCTCTCCTCACCAGGGTCTCCACTTGCAGGGTCCGGACGGGACTTTCGGTTTCAAACCCCGCCTCAGCCCGGCACACTGCCCCACTGAGCAGCAGCAGCAGCAGGCGGAGCGGGAGCAGTGAGGGGCGCAGGGTCATGACTGGACGCGGGGCAAGGCACGGGGCACCAGGACAGGCTGCTCGGGTGGCGGCGGCTAGGACAGCGGTTCCCTCGGCGCCCAGGCCGGACTGGACGGGACGGGGCGTGTCGCGACGCGCCAGCTCCTCCTCCTGCAGCCCTTCCTCCACCTTGTCCCCACCTCCTGGAGGGAGGAGGCGGCCAGGAGCCCTCCCTACCCTCTAAGTTCGGGAGGTCGTGTTTCAGGGCCCATCCGTTAGCCGTTCTGTCCCATAGCGAGGGGCTGGATCACTTAAGAGCACCCACTTACGATGACGTATTGTGTGCCACTTTTCTGTAATCCTCAAAACCACCCTAAAAGGTAGGCATAATTGTTTCCAGTTTACAGATGAGATGGGTGTTCAGGTTGAGTAACTTGCCCAAGGTCTTCTAGCTAGGTGGCGACAGAGACAAGATTCAAACCGAGAATTGCCTGAGTCCAGCCTGTTTGCTCTGTTCTTTCCTCATACGCTACGGTTCTCTTCACACCTGTCCTGGCAGTGTCTGGTTGGCCCACCCCACCCGAGCAGCTGTTAAAGAGGGCATCCCTCTCCCACCTCCAGCCCTTCAGCTTGAATTCTGGAGGTCACAGGAGGCAAGGAGCTGTCTCATCTCCCTGTTCTTTTGGAAAGCTAATTTCGAAGAGCCAGGAGCTATTTTCCTGTAAGGATGGGGTGAAACCCTGATATTCTTCTGACACCAACGTTTCTCCTCCTCCTTTATCAGCAAGTGGCAAAAAGGGCAACTACATATAACCCTTTTGTGTTTGTGCAAGGACCTCGGTTTTTATTTTTATTTTGCCCCACTCACACCAAGATCCAATCTCATGCTCTACAGACTGAGCCAGCCAGGTACACCAAGGACTTCAGTTTCTTAAAGGGGTTTTAAATTATTTCAGGCAACGCAACCACTCCCCTTTTGTATGATTTAATCCCTCACTGCCCACTCAGGCCATGGCATCTAAATTCTGTTCCCTCAAAAAGTCCTCAGTGAGCTCAGTCACTAACTTCTTGGGTCATTTCTTGGTCCCTTATCCTCTCTAGCATCTCTCTCGTATTTGATGCCACTGAGCTCTGAATGCCCTCCCAAGTTCTAGATATAACTGCCTACTGGGTATCTTCACCTGGATGTTTCACCAGGACGTCAAATCAACACACCCAGTACTGTACTCATTTTTTTCTCCATCCATCCCATTTGTTACAATCTAGAATTCCCTCCCAATTTTATGTTTCTGTTAGTGGCTCTGCTGTTAGCATTCTCCTAGATTCTCCTCTCATCTCCCACATCAACCAGTCTCCTTTGGATTCTCCTTCCACTGCCTCTCCAAGCTTTCTTTCCATTCCCAAGGCTACTACCCTAATTAAGTAAGCCCTCATTACCTCTCTCTGGAGTTGTTGAAAAAGTCCCCTCAGCAGGACAGAATTTCTAGGGATGATGGAATGCTCTATATCCTGATAGGGAGGTGGCTTACATGGGTGTATGCATTTGTCAGAACTTATCAAACTACATGAGAAGATCTGTGCATTGCACTGCATGCAAATTATACCTCAAATTAAAAAAATAATAAACACATTCCTAAGTCTTCCTTAAAGCTGGATAAGGCCACGTGACTAAGTTCTGGCCCTAAGACATAAACAGAAGGGGTGGAAATATTGTCCTAGACTTCCAGCAAGGCTCGTTAAAGGGAATTAATTCAGCTAAGAAGTGTGTCATTGTGTGCTCCTCCTCCTCTTCCCAAGCTCCTTCCCTTCCTTTGTTCTGCTGCCTGGAATGTAGATGAGATGAATTACACTCTAGCAGTCACATCAGACCATGAGGTGACCGTGAGGATGAAGCTATGTGCAAGGACGGTGAAGCAAAATGAAGTCTAAGCCCTGGGCGCCTGGGCAGCTCAGTGGGTTAAGCGTCTGCCTTTGGTTCAGGTCATGATCCCAGGGTCCTAGGATGGCGGAGCCCCTGCATGGGGCTCTCTGCTCGGCAGGAAGTCTGCTTTTCCCTCTCCCTCTCTCAAATAAATATTGAAATGATTTTATTTGTCAGAGAGAGACAGAGAGCACAAGCAGGGGGACTGGAAGGCAGAGGGAGAAGCAAGCTCCCCGCTGAACAGGGAGCCTAATGCGGGACTTGATCCCAGGACCCTGGGATCATGACCTGAGCCAAAGGCTGATGCTGAACCCACTGAGCTGCCCAGGCGTCCCTAAATAAATAAAATCTTAAAAAAAAAAAAAGAATGAAGAAGGAAGAGGGAGGAGAAGAAGGGAGGGAAGAAGAGAAGGAAGAAGGAAGGAAGGGTGGGAGGAGGAAGAGGAAGAAAAGAAGGAGAAGACGACTTTAAGCCTCGATAACCATAGAGCCATCACTCCAGCCCTGGACTGCCTACCCCCAGACACTTTTTAACTGAGGTAGAAATGAATTTCTATCTGGTTTAAAAAAAGAGAGAGAGAGAGCACTCTAAGCCCCTCATCCCCAGCCTCTCCCTACTTTGGCCCATTCTGTACACTGCTGCTATCTGCTCAGCTCCAGTCATGGAGCCTACGGCCCCACATTGCCCAGGGGAATCCAGTTCGGACTCCATGACATGCCAGTTGAAAGCTTTTACCATCTGGCCCTAATCTGCCTTTCCAAACTTGGCTTTTATTCCATTAAACTGAAGGCCTTTTAATGACAGCAACCTCATCTTTCTCATTTCTATATTCTCATTGCCTAGTATGGTGTTTGATACATATATGGGTCAATACACATTTATGAATTGAACCAAATCCTCTTCCTGCTCATGGACTGCGGTCTGGCATCAGATGAACCTGCATCATGTGTTTCCAGCTCTGTGCCCTGGCTTGTGCTCTTCCTTCACCTGTCAAGCTTCCTCCAAACCAAGCTCAACTATTACTTCCTCTGTGAAGTCCGGATTCCTTATTTAGAAGTCACTTCTCTTATTTCTAAACTTCCAGCACACACTGGGGGACATTATTATATTCTTCCTTGTGTTGCAATTGTTTGTGTATGCTCCACTTCTCCCTATCTCTAAAGAGCCAGATCACTGATGGCAAGGACAAGGTTATGATCATGCCTGGGGTCTCCTAGGTACTAGCCGCACAATACCCCCCATATAACAGATTCTAGACACATGAGTTTTATATTGAATAAATATTATGCTATGCAATACTTTTAATAGAATTAAAAATATCTAACTGGGGCGCCTGGGTGGCAGAGCGGTTAAGCGTCTGCCTTCGGCTCAGGGCGTGGTCCCAGTGTTATGGGATCGAGTCCCACATCAGGCTCCTCCGCTATGAGCCTGCTTCTTCCTCTCCCACTCCCCCTGCTTGTGGTCCCTCTCGCTGGCTGTCTCTATCTCTGTCGAATAAATAAATAAAATCTTTTAAAAAAAAAAATCTAACTATACTGGGGCGCCTGGATGGTGTAGTTGGTCTAGCATCCAACTCTTGGTTTCCACTCAGGTGGTGATCCCGGTGTTGTGAGATCAAGCCCTGAGTCAGGCTCTGCGCTCAGCGTGTTGTCTGCTTGAGATTCTCTCCCTCTCTCTCTAAAATAAAAATAAATCTGTAAAATATATATAACTATACTAACTTGGAAAACCTCCAAGACAAATACATATACCCTTATGCTTAAAAAAAAGCAAGAATAGGGACAAGAATAGAGCCTGGATGGCTCAGTTGGTTAAGTGTCTGCCTTCAGCTCAGGTCATGATCCCAGGCTCCTGGAATGGAGTCCCACATTGGGCTCCTTGCTCAGCGGGGAGCCTGCTTCTCCCTCTGCCTCCTGCTCCCCCTGCTTGTGCTCAATCTCTCTGACAAATAAAATCTTTAAAAAAAAATAAAATTTTTTAAAAAGCAAGAATAATAGATATGAAAGGAGTCCACTTACATTTTAACCCCTCCTCAAATGTGTGGAGGTATATATATTTTAAAAAGAAACTACCAGAAGGAGGCACACTAAAAGCCACCGGTGGTTACTTTGGGAATGGGAGTGAGAAAAGTAGAGGAGAACAGGTTCCACATGCTGCTCTGTATACTTGTGTATTGTTTGGATGTTCGGCAATGAAAATTACTTTGGTTACAAAAATAAGTTTTAAAATTAAATATTAAATGAATGAACACAATATATAACAATACAAGGGAATGTGTGGGAGGTGCTGAATGAGTTGTGCTAATGAAACCAAAGGAGCCAGCCGGGTAGTCCTTGTCATTAGAGAGGTCATGGACAGCTTTGTAAATCTTAAAGAAAAGTATTTTTTAAAAAGTGAGAAAGGGGATAAAGGCAGCAGGTCAGATATTTGGGGAAAATGAATGGACCAGTTTGGCTAAAGTAATGGATTTAGGCAGAGGAGTAGTGAGAGGCAGTTAGAGGGGGAAGCAGCAGCTGGTTGTGGAGAACCTGAACGTCAGATGAAGGCGGTGGGAACCCACCGAAGGCTTCTGAGCAAAGCCGTGACCGCGCACACTGCACTGATGCGTGGGCTGACTGGAACAGTGTTGTGAAGTTGGAAGGCTACTGCCCAGTCCAGGTCTGAGGCTTTGTCGGGGATGGGAAGGGGAAGTGGGGGGGGCGGTTTGCTGGGGGGGAGGTAGTGGGAATAGGGCAAAACTAAGACAAAAATATCACCCCCAGAGGGCAGCACAAGTCCACCTGAGCTTTCCTCCTTGGATCAAGTTAAGAGGAACCTGAAGGACAGAGAAAGGTGAAATGGTTCTGGGAAAGGTAGGGGAACTGGCACAACCCTGACTGGAGCCACGGCTTTGAAATCGGAGGGCCACTCCTGGAAAGGCCTCCACCTTCAAAGATGTCTCTGTCAGCGAGTAGAAGAAACTCTACCACAGCCCCCTGGACTCACAGGGTACCCACCAGGTCCAGTTTGGTTAAGGACAATGATGTTTATTCATTCATCAAGGCTGAATGGCTATTATGTGCCAGACAGTAAGCAGGGCACTGCTTTTTAAATATTTTTAATATGTTTATTTTTAACAGAGTGTTAATAAACAAAAAGCCTGTGAGTCAGCATATGTAAATCTGCATTCAAAATCGAATGCCATATTTTCAAGGGCATGTATACCTTGGAGGACAAAATGTTTTCTTTTTAGGTATGGTTATGCCCTCGTTCAGCCCAGACACTCCCTTCTGCCGCTCATGGCCAAAGTGACACACACAAGCAGACACTCACCTTCAAGCCGTGACGGTCCTGACCCAAGTTCCTCACTTCCAAACCTGCAGCCACTGCATTGCTCCCTTTCCCAAAGTTTGGATTTCCTCAGACTTAACCTTCTCTTCCCTTTGCTCAGGAACTTGGGGTCATTCTTACCCAATCCCAGCAATCAGGGCCAGGAAACCCAATTAGACTGAAAAACCTACAGAGGAAGGAAGGCCTCTGGATCCTATCACTCCCCAGTGACCAGCAGGATACTCTACTCCTCCAGTTACCTACCAGGTTAGAAAGTAGAGAGCTGGACTTTGGCCCTCCTATCTCCACACCCTTCAGAACAGGAAAAGCCGCGTTCTTAGTACTATAACTGCCTGCCCAAAGACACCACTCTGGGTACCAGGGAGCAGCAAAGGGGTACCCCCCCACACAGTCATTCCCCAACTCTCACTACCCCACGTGCTATACTATGGGATATCCCAAAGGACTTCAGAGCATCCCAGAAATGGATTCCCAGGTTTCTCCATCAGGACAGTGGCTTGACTTCCTTCTTAGTGGAGGTCTGGAACCCTAAAAGGTACTAAGTAAATACCTGTCAATTTCCTGCTCTGACCAATCTAGGCACTTGAACTGGAAGCAATGCAGTGAACCCCCAGAGACTTCACACCTTATACCTCAGGTCTGAGAAACTTCTACATACCACAGTCATCTTCCCCGTCACTGTCCCCAAACTCTGAAATGAAGGGGACAATTCTGTCCTCCAACCCACCCAGACCAACCCAAGGCCTTCTGCTGGCTCTCTCCAGACTCATGCTGGAAACTCCCTTGCCCAGATTAGTCTGAAGTAGACCCTGGGCCCAAGTCTTCTGTCGAGCCATAACTGAAGAGCTATTCAAGTTCTGGGCAGATGCGGTTTGTTCTCTGTCCTAAGAGCTAGACGCCGAACATTCACCTTCCAGGTTAAGTCTCTCCCTCATCCCACCATGTGCCCCTAAAAAGCAAATGCCACCAGAGGAGACCCCCCCACCTCCTTCCTGTCATCTTAAATGGAGTACTGAGGGACAAAAGGGACTAGGTCATCCTCCTCAAAAGACACCCACTGATCTGCCATTAAGCTAAAGTACTCTCCATTATCATTATCTTACGAGGGGAGGGGCTACCGTACTAGAAGGAATATGATTATTAATGAACAAATAAAGCACTTGGGAAAGTGGTGATCAGTAACCTTGATCACTAAGCCCGGACTTCTGAGCGCAGAGGTGACTGAATACAAATGATTTTACTTCACACTGGTACTTGGGGCTCTCAAACTTACTGTATGCCTAAATCCTGTCCCTTTCCCACAACATCAGGATGGGAAGGTCTCTGTCCCCAAAGCTTAAGAAAGCGGTGAGAGTGGGGAAGGCCTACCTAGTTCACCTAGAACTCACCCACCGAAGGAAGGGGAGCACCGTCTCTTTCTTTTCCTGGAGCTAGACAGTAGCAGCAGGGGGGGAAGAGAGTAGTGGCAGGAGCGGGCTAGGAGGGCAGAGGCTTGTCCTTTCCCTCAAGACACTGTGGAATCTCTGGATAAGGCTCGGCATCCTGACAATGGGGAACCACATGCCTGGAGCAGAGGTGGCACAGCTGAAGGCAGAGCAGCAGCAGCGCCACAGCTGTAAGGAAGATCAAGTTCATTACACTATCCAGACCTTCATCCTTCACGTTGACTCACTGCCAAAGTCCAGAACTAGACTGGATGAGGGGAACCTATTCCAACTAGAAGCACCTGATTGCACAGGGCTGGGGAGATCTGAGATTGGAGGCAGGGTGGGTCACTCCAAGTTCAGGGCGCTCTGGCCACTGAAGTCCCTAATGTCTACCAACAGGTGACAAATAAGGCTAAGACCAGAATGAAATCCTTTAGAACTAAAAGAGCAAAGTCAAGAAGCCCTCACATTCTGGCACCCAATTCATTCAAGCTCCCCTCCAGAGCATGATGGAAAGTAGTAAGCAGTGCAGAACTAAGCCTAAGTTCCTCCATAACCTCACTCTCCGCCTGTCAAGTGTACCTTTACCCCTCTGCTAAGAGAAGGAGCAGTCTAGACAGAGGGACCAAAGACAGAATTACCCTCACCATTAAAATACTGTCCCATGGCTGCTGCACATCAAGGATGAAGGTCTGCTCCAAAGCTGCATAAAACAAGTTTAATTTCCAACCAGGGTCACAGTCATCGCGTATCCCACATTTTGGGCAAGGAGAGAGAAGGTGAGTTATTAAACATATACAGTCTACATTCCAGAGGAGAAAAAAAGAAGAGAAAAACCAGAACTGCAGTTACCAGTGTAACACCACAAAACAAACTTTGGAGGGGAAGGGGCCAGAGGGGACTCTCTAGGGGAAAAAAAAGGCTGTAACAAAGGAAAGCATAGAATTAAATCTACCAGAGGAGAGTGTGGGAGGGAGCAGGTAAAAAAAGAATGAGAAACCCAATCCAAAAAGAGCTTTTAGGAGAATGGGAATGTAGAAAGGACCACCCCTGCCAAGGGCCTAGCAGCCAGGGATACTATCAAGATCACTTACTGCCCCCTGCTGGATGGATCCTTGAGCAGCACCGAGGCAACCTCCAAGGCTGCTTCCTAACACCCTCAGGCCCACTCGTCTCAGGAGCCCCCCAAAACAAGGTAGGGGTGGGCCTTAAATAAGAAAAACCTAATTGGGACTGCCATCTAACTAGGGGGGGTCATACTGGGAGGCAGGAGAAGAGGCAAAATCCTCAGCTACTGCAAAGACCAAAAGTGGGGGATCCTGAGTAGGAACGAAACAAGGAAAGGGGAGACAGAGGCAACAGCAGCGAATGAGTTGAGAAGGCAAAGGAAAGAGTTCAGGAAGGGAGAGGCCACAGGAGCAGGAGAAAAAAATGAGGAAACAGAGGCAGAGGCAAAGGAAAGCGGTGGAGGGAAGCATCCGTGGGGTCAGGGGAGTGAATACGTGTTAAAATGAACTAGAAGCTCCAGCACACCTCTCCCCTCACCCCTGCCACCAAATACACACACACACACACACACACACACACACACACACACACACAGGCCTAGAGATCAGGAGACCTGCACACTCCCACTGCATCTTGTGTAAATAGTACATCACTAAGGAACTGGCACTGAGGGAGACACCCCTGGAACCTCTCTTTCACAGTTCGACCTGGGGTAGGGTGGGGGTACTGATCTGCCTGTTGTAGACAAAGGTGGCAGGAAGCCTGGCCCCATGGGGTGGGGCTTGGGACAGTCCTTCTGGGAAGGGGTCCCTCAGGCATGCTGGGGGGAGGGCGGGGGGGCCTGGGCCCTGACCATAGCAGAAAGGTTATGGGCGGCCATTTTGGAGCTCAGGGCGCAGCCAGCACACACAGGAGCCCAGAGAAAAGCCACGGCTTCACAGAAACCGCAAAGTCGGGACCCGGGCCAGGACCTCAGGGACAGGCGCGCCCCGTGCAGAGAGACGCAGTAGCAGCAGCTTCTGAACAACGACATAATAACAGTGGGAGGACGCTGCAGACCACCGCATCCCACCAGCACCGACAACGACTTCAGAGTTCTAATTTCCTCCACTCCAACCCTCAAACTGATTCATGGGAAGTGGCTGAAATGGGCCGGAGAAAACTGCTGGGATGGAGTGAGGAGGGACAGCAGGATAGTCTGAGGGTCTAGAAACAGAATAGAAAATTTTCAGCCTTCAGCACATCCTGGACTAGAAAAAGAGAGAAGTGGAGAATAGGGGAATTGAAACTGAGGTCTGCTATGTCACCCCCACTCCCCTGCCCCCCATTAAACCACCCAGCCAGCCCTGGTCAGGTCAGCAGGACTACTAGGGTGAGGAAACTTCCGACGAAGGACAGATGAACCACCCAGTCCCCAAGATCAGAAGATAAGGAAAGGGGGGCACGGGAAGGCAGGAACAGACTGATCCATGCCTTGCCTTCTCCTAATAACACAAGAGGATGGAGATGGAAAACCTGAGGCCCACCCCCCAGTGCCCTGGATCCCAAACACACCCCAAGGTCTTGTTCCCCCCATCTTCCTCACAAGCTCCCGAGAAACAAATCTAAGGATGAGGGGAGGATCAGCTGAACACCGGGCTGGTAAGAGTGAGTGGGCTCGTCTCTCCTTCCCACTAACAAGGTAGGGCACAATGGCATCTCCCTGGGAACAGTCATCTAGAGATAAACACCACCCCCCTGCCCTGAACGGGGTGGAGAGAGGGGTACAAGGAAGATGGTGGTGGAAAATCCATCATCCGTCCTATCATCCAGAAAAACCTACCTGCAGAGAGGAGAGGAACCAGTGCAAGACTGGGGCAGCCTTCCCTCTGTCTTCTTCCCTTTATCTCACCAGCATGGGAGAGGCATATGATAGGCTGGAGTGGGCAGTGACCTGGCTCCCAGCACCCAGCTGCACTCCACCCCTGCACCCTTCTCCCTGGCCCCTGCATATATATCTCTCTATACATGTATATACACGCGCACACATGCACGCACACAGAGAGAGGCCCGTGCAATTTCCACGTAGAATAGGGAGAGAGTGGCAAAGGAAAGGAAGATGGGGAGTAGGAGAGGAACCTGTGGGGAGAGGGAAGGGACTGAGATGCCAAGAGCACAGCAACCAGAGCCAAACGAAGCGAACGGAGAGAATACCCCACCCCACCTCCCAAACCCCAGAGGATGGTGGGGGCCACCCATGAAACCATAACAACCTTGTTTTTGTTTTAAATCCGATAAATTGGAATGATTCATCATCAGGACAGCAACTGGGGACTGGTCATGGACAGGGGAGAGGAGGGGAGGCAGGGGAGGCAAGGCTCTTGTTGGGCATGCGGACATGACACCCAGGGCCCTGGCCACACTGGCAATGGGAAGGAAGGGGCAGGGCTGGGGCAGGGAAACAGAAGGTGTGTCAGGGGTGGGTGGGATGGTCGGACAGGGCTGCCTGGCTCTCACTTCTTGTTTTTGAGCTGATTGGCCAGCCAGTCCAGGCCTTCGTACAGCCCATCCCCGCTGGTGGCACAGGTGGCCTGAATGTACCAGTTGCGGTGACGCAGGGAATGCAGGCCCAACTTGTCTGTGATCTCAGCAGCGTTCATAGCATTAGGCAAATCCTGGAGCACGAGGGAGACACACAAAAAGGAGGCTCAGGGTCTTTCAAAGGCTTCTAGAGCACCCATCGACCAAAGAGATGTGTACCAGCTCCCTCTCCTCCTCCCTCATTGTAGGAACCAGAACAAGGTCCTAAAGAGCTGCTCTGGATTTAATCATCCCACAACCACAGATCCAAGGTGCTAAAGGTCATTCCACTGGGGAGGGGCAAACCAAATATGGGGTTCGTAGGGAAGTGAAGAAGTGATTCAGACTGCGCAAAGAATCAGGTCTGCCTGCCTGTAGGAGTGAGGGCAGTTCCACTAAAGGAGACAACAGGGAAGATAAAGAAGGGATTTGAGCTATCTACCACACCAATCCCCGAGGACAGAAGTGCTGCTGATAAGCGCTGGGCAGGGGACAAGAAGAGGAACATAAAGAAGCCAGCTAATCATATTCCCCACACTTCCAAAATTGAGAACACAGTCTCAGGGCTTCCCCTACAAGGAGCCCCAACACCCATGATTTCCACGGCCAGGCTGACCTCTCTCCAATCCAGGGGTGGGGAGAAACCTCACCTGTTTGTTTGCGAAGACAAGGAGCACTGCATCCCGGAGCTCATCCTCCGCCAGCATCCTCATCAGCTCCTCCCGGGCCTCATTTACTCGCTCCCGATCATTGCTGTCGACCACAAATATCAACCCTACGGAGGCAGAGCAAGGGGTGCGTTAAGACAGCAGATGAACTCCCCTCATCCCTACCACTGAAAGACAACACCCTCAGTACACCCTCCAAATATTTGCTCCCTTTCCTCCTGTTCTCCCACCCCTAGGAGCTGTGGCAGAGCAAGGATTGGCTGCCCACAGCCAAGAATGACAGCCACACCTAGCCAACCCATGCCAAGCTAGGCGATTCATATGCCATACCTTGGGTGTTCTGGAAGTAGTGTCTCCAGAGAGGTCGAATCTTGTCCTGGCCGCCCACATCCCAAACTGTGAAGCTGATATTCTTGTACTCCACTGTCTCCACGTTGAACCCTTTGGAAAAAACACACAATGGCCTCTTGGCCTGAAACACCAGGCCTGCAAACAATACCCCAGTGGTCTCTGTTTCCCCCAGGCTGGCCCTGATCCTAGCAAAGGAAAGAAAACTAAGGCTTCCTCAGGCCTAGTATTCCCTCACCTAGTAGCCTAAAGGCCAAGAAGAAAACCTTAGAGAAAAAGTGGAAGAGGATGAGGAGGGCCAGTCAGGAGGTTCACAATCTCCTTGGTAACATGAGCTAACCTTCTCCGCTCATTCTGTCTTTGCCTCTCCCTCCTGCAAAGAAATGACTCAGCCCCACTCCTGTACCTCAGCCATCAGAGCCTGCTGCAGCTAAAATGTAGGGCCCAGGAAACAGTGAAGAAAAAGTGAGCTGTAATCCTGGAGCCCCAAATGCAGAAGCAGCGGACAATGATGACCCGGAGCCCCATCTATAAGGCAAACGTTCTCCCTCCCACGGGCAGGTCTTAACCAGGATCAGGGCCACTGAGGATCTAAACTGAAACAACTCCTGGCCTCTGGCAGGAACATCAAAGCCTTTCACCCGCTTTCCAAACAACACAGAGAACAAACCAGCTCAGTGCCTGAGGGCAACTGTTCAGTGCCAGGCTGCGGAAGTTCCCGCATCAGAGAGGACCCGGGTAGGTGGGCAAACGGCAGCCCCAGCACCTGCTAGTAAGCTAAATAACCATCCTTCCCTGAATCCCCCCAAGTTGCATGGACTTGCCTGGTGGCCAGGTGGGGGATCTAGGAATAGGCCCCCTGTCTGGCCCAGCTGTTGGCATGAAAGCCTACATTAAGCTGTGCCCTTACCAATGGTGGGGATGGTGGTGACGATCTCCCCCAGTTTCAGCTTATACAGGATGGTGGTCTTTCCTGCGGCGTCCAGGCCCACCATCAGGATGCGCATCTCCTTCTTCCCAATCAGGCTCTTCAGAAGGTTCCCAAAGATATTACCCATGATCACAGCAACCACTTTCTGAGGACAGGATGGCTCAAGTGGGAGCAGTGGCAGTCTGGTTTTGGCCTGGTCCCTGGTATGGAACACTCGATGCTAGGCAAAGAAACAAACTCATTACCACCATCTGCTAGTCAGAATTTTGTGTAAATGGGATTTGCCAAAGTCATGGCTGGAGCTCAAAACAAGCTATGAAGATCAAGTCCCACTCAGACACATCCTGAGTCTTTGGGAGCGCAGACAAAGCCGAGAACACTCAGGACCCCCGCTCTGCCACAAGGTACCTGTGTGACTTTGGACGAGTTACTCTACCCAGCCATATCTGCCCCTATAAATGGAGGGGACTAAACTAGAGGACTTCTGAAGTTCCTTCAGTTCTAACACTCTATACCATACAAGGCCTTGCAAGACCATTAATGCCCCTCCCTCTCCCGACCTTATCCTGAGACTCCTGGAAAGGCTGGGAGAGGAGGGAGCGGAATGAGGAGTGGCTCTTTGTGACTCCTGACAAGGTTCGGGCTTGCCAGGTTCCCAAGGTCCACGCTCCGATCAAGAGACTCCACTTCTTCCCTTTCTATATGTCTGCGATTCCACCTTCCTTCCACACACCAAAATTAATCAGGAAGAAATAAGGTGAAAATTGTGCCCTGTTCATACAACAGTGTACCTAGGCTACCTCTCATTCCTAGGCTCATCGTGGCCCATCCAAGGACAGGTTCTCCACATTCTCACCTGCAATGAGGCAGTCACCTCATTCCCTGCCTCCTCCTCAACCCCCTTCAGTCTATTCTCCACACAGCAGCCAGACTACTTTTAAAACCAAAATCAGGTCATGCTGCTTCTGTTTAAAATCCTCTCTTGGCTTCCTATCTCCCTTTCAGTAAAATCCAAAGCCATATTGTGGCTTACAAGGTCCTGCACGATCTGCATGCCCCTGTTCCTCTCAGATCTCCTACTACTCTTCCCTTGGCTTACCCCACTTCAATTCCCTCAAAGCTTTTGCACTTGCCCTGAATGCTTGTCTCCCAGATAACCTTCATGGAGTATTCCCTCACTTCCTTCAGGTATCCATTTGAATATCACCTTATCAAAGAGGCCTTTCACAACCACCTCTAATACACGCACATCACTCTTCACCCCATTCATCCCACTTCATTTTTCTTCATAGCATTTATCATTATCAGACACATCACACATTTATTTCTTGCTGTACTGTTTTTCTCCCACTACAATGTCAGCTCCTTATCTGCTGTGTTCACTGCTGTGTTCCTGGTACCTCGAACAGTGCCTGGTACACAGCAGTTGAACAAACGAACTAAAACTCCCAGGGTCTAACAGTGACCTTACTGAGCAGCTCACTCAGATTGACTGGAAGCCTACGCCTGGTGCATACTAGGATCTTAACAAATATCTGCTGGAAAAATGAAGATGGCGGTAAGAAGCACTATGAAGGTACAAAAGGTCCATCTTCCCACCCCACCCATTGCCCCCAAAAGACAGAACCCTAGAGTCACTCATTCCCTCTCCTCTTCCCTCCCTTCTCTATAGCACAGGACAACCACAGAAATGCATCTCTGAGACAATGAAATAGGCGTTCAGAATCGCCCATGGCAGCCAGTTCTCTGTGCCCGCGGGAGACATGCGTCAGCAGGCAGCTTATTCAGCAATCACCATATGCCAGCTGCTGGCATTCTCTACAGAGTCTGGGAACCAGAGGCACAGACACACACAGCCCAAACCCAGGAGGCGAAGGAACAGGTCAAGACAGAGGGCACCCAAACCCAAGAATGTGAAAGGTGGATGGGGAGGAATCTGATTTACAGGCTAAAGCATGGGGGCTTAGTGGGAGTTGAGCAGTTTTCTCAAAAACTGTTTCAGTTTTGTTTGTTTGTTTCCTACTCTCCTCAGTTTGCAGCAAATTCCAGACTAGTACAAAGGAGCCAGATCGACAGCCCCTGGAGACCAAAGTACTAGTTTGTCCAAAACACAGAAACAATGAGTGTTATGGAGTGTTTCATCTTCAAAGGCCTTCCCAGACATCCACTAATGAGCCAGGCGTGGTACTCCTGGTAGGTTCCTCAGATGAGCCCTGCCCCTGACCAAGAGGCCTCACACCCCAGGGAGAGGACCTGGCTCCACCTTAGGGCTCAACTTCAGCCAAGTCGCCCACTAGCCACCCTTCCTGCCCATCCTGCCTAAACCCACCCAGGCAGAGAGATCCTGGAGGATCCCCAGGCAGGAGGGGACATCTGCCCAGCTAATAAGATCAGATTCCATCAACCCTGGCAATCTGGAGTAGTCAGACTTTTGGTTCTGCCACCCTCACCTCCAGAAATTTAAACCTTCCCCAAGTCTTCCCAGTCTTTATCTTGTTTCCTACTCAGGTCTCCTCTTCTCCAGCTCCAGATGATACTTTGCTTTAAGGCTTTGGTAATAGGCTTTGCCCCAGGTTCTGAATTGAATTTATACCACGCATTTATCTTGCTGCCCTTCATGAATGAGCCGATTGCTGATTAAAGGATTACCAACCATGAGTGGCTGAAAAATAGCCCTCGCCCCAAAACATGCACACGCTGTCCTTTGGTTTGTTTCTTTGCTAAGCTAGCATGCTAACGTCTTGGTTCAAAAGCTGATCCCAGTACACTTCTTTCTCTTTCCCGGCAGGTCCCTGAATTATCTGAGCCACTCATGTGGCACTTACTACCTCGTGGAGCTGTTTCTCTCTCTGAGAAGTCTGTACATTTACTGTCTCTACAGTTTAACTGTATTCTCCATGGGCAAGGACTATGCCTTTTATTTATTTTGGATCTGTCCCCACTCCCAGTGCCAAGCCCACTACGGGAGTTCAACCAAGCACACGGGCTGATTTAAGCCTGCTCTGAGGATGTCCTTGTATCATTTCTTTTGCCCTCGCAGTACTTGGTATCTCTGTGTAATGCACAGATGGTTTCTCAGATACCCTCTCAATTCTTGGCCATTTTCCACACCATATCTGACCCCAAGACTGGTTTGGAAACACCACAAAAGGACCAGAGGACTAAAATCAGTGGAATTTTCTCTTGCCATTTAATACGCAGTGGGCCTGATGGATAACTGATGAAATGCCCGCATAGTCACTGCGTGTGCATCCTCTGGGGGCAGCACCACGCCTTGAAATTAGTGGACATTTTGACTCCTCTTTAATATAATCAGGAGCTGGACTCAGATGAGCATTCCAAAGCAGGTGTTGGTTTTCTTGTCCTGGCTTTCTCTGTCCCTGTTACCGGATAGCATTCTGCCTCTGCCACAAGGATGGGGGCAACTTTCAGCTTTGTGTCATGAACACAAATCTTGGGTTACATAGCCGATTTTCACTTTCAGCCACAATGCATTCCTAGAAAAAGCTCTGGGAAGCAGAATGGCAAAACACATAAACCCTGGATTGTTTCCCTATGTACAGTACAGCCTATAGTTACTCTCTTTTACTACAGATGGCACTCCTGTGTCGATAGGGCAAAATGCCAGGGTTCCATGGGCTGTGAGAAACCAGGAATCAGCAGTTAAAGCTGAAGATGAGTGGCTTAGGATGAAAAATGGACTACAGCAATATCCCTATTTTTAAAAAAGTGTATCTCAACATTCTATTTTACAGTCACAAACTGTGTTATCAGTGGTACAAATAAGAAGAGCTCTTAAGAGTGTGTTCCAGTACAACCTGTGTGGAACACTGCAGGAGTTCAATCTAGCACATTGCCTGATTTAGGCTTCATCTGAGGATGTCCTCACTGACGACTTACTGCCCCCAAGCCCATCCTCCCACCTCCCCAGGAGAGGCAGGCTGTTGCTGGAACGGCAAAGCCATCCTGGCTGTGTGTGCTGCAGGAACATGCCTGCCTCACTCTCCAAGCAATTCGGAGAGTCATACTCAGTGTGCCACACACAACCCCCCCCCCACCTGACTCTGGTGGCTGACTCGGGCTTGCGTCCCACGACACCTACCTCTGAGGGGACTTCTCATCTAGCACCACATCCTCGTCTTCAGGCTGCATGGGTCCAGGGAAAGGAAGACCAAGGTCTCCCCAGCCCTCTGCTGCCAGGCAGGGAGCACTAAAAGCAGCTTTGTTCTCAGAAAATTTTCACATTGAGATATCACTAATAGAGATGATATTTTTAGTACAGCCAGTGGAGCAGACCAATAAAATGTAAGGAAACAAAAGCAGGGTCTGCCTGTATTTAGTTTCCTTGGTTTCCTTAGCACAGCTGGCTTGTGACCTCTATAAACTTTCCAAGTTTTTGTCTCAAGAGCACTGTAATCACAAGCACACAAGAACTCCTAGATTAATATCTCAATGACTTCTACTGGACTCAGAGATTTCCCAAAGCCGAGAAACAGCTTCTGATGTCAGCTTCCATTCGTTCACTAAGCACTTACTGAGTATACAGAACTAGGGATACAGAGAGGAAGACCACCTCTGCCTTCATGAAACTCCATCAGTGGGAAAGACTAGCAAACAATTAAAAAACTGCACGAGGGTAAGAGTGGAATAAACGCGAAGTATTATGGGGACAGAAACCTGGAGCAGCTAATCAAGACTGAGGGCTAAAGGGCAATTCCCAGACATGATTCTCAGGTCATCCCTGAGCTGACTCCTGATGGAGGAATAGGAAGTAATCAAACAATAAAGATGAGGGAGTGGGGGAGAGGGAACAGTGTGTCCAAGGCATAAAGCCCTGAGTGAGAGACAGCACTTTTTACTAGCCAAAGCCAGGTGCGGTTGGGAGTCAGTTTATTTGGATGCTGCATGGTGAGTAAAAGGAAGTGAGGACACTGGAGAGATAAGAAGGGACTAGATCATGAAGGGCCATAAAGGCCACACTGAGTAACATAATCAAGTATGTGCTTTAGAAAGACCATTCTTTCTGAGCACCTGGCTGACTCAGTGAGTAGAGGATCCAACTTTGATCTCAGGGCTGTGAGTTCAAGTCCCATGTTGGGCATAAAGCTTGCTTAAAAAAAAAAAAGACCATTCTGGCTGTCATTTAGGGTATAAATTAAAAGGCGAAAAGACTTGAGGCAGAGAGACCATGTGGGAGGTACAGTAATACAGCTGAGAAATCTAAAGTTCTTAACCACAGGTGGTAATAAAAACGAAGACAGATCGCCTGGGTGGCTCAGTCAGTTAAGTGTCTGCCTTAGGCTCAGGTCATGATTCTGGAGTCCTGGGACTGAGCCCCACATCATCAGGCTCCCTGCTAAGCAGGGAGTCTGCTTCTCCCTCTCCCCTGCCTTGTGCGCACTCACTCTCAAGTAAATAAAATCTTTAAAATTAATTTAAAAAATGTTAAAACAAGAAAGCATAGTGCTCTGAATATTCAAGGGTATAGCTATAGGCACTGGAGCAGCCATGGACTATCAGGAGATGGAACGGTTGTAAGCTGGTCAGTTTCTAAGAATAGGGCAAGCCAAAAGCTTCGGTTAAAGGGCAGTGCCACGGAATGTTCCAAAGACAAATAAGTCTAGTTTTTATCTAGTCACTTTTTTATCTGGCCACATATTCTGGAACAGACCTGGTTCTCTGTTCTGACTCACTTGCTCATTGTCCACAGGAAAAGGGCTGTCCATGCAAAAAGCCAGACCCTTCCTAGGTGTTTGGGTCTCTCTAATCAGACAGCGTAAGTCAGGATCCTTCTTTGCTTGATAATGTGGCCTCCTTTCAGGTTCTCCTGTACTAGAGTCATCTCAGACTAGAAGGGAAACTGGCATAATGATTCTGGCCTGAGCCTAAACACTGTTATTTGTTAAGTGGAACCTAATTTTAGCTAGATATGTTTTCTAATTTGTAAGAATATCATCAAATGCCTAGTATCTAAGTCTAATAGATATCTCTCAGGCCTTATTTTTTTTAAGATTTTATTTGTTTATTTGAGAGAGAGAGAGTACAATCGCACGCTCTAATCAGCAAAGGGAGACGGAGAGGAGGGGGGAAAGAATCTCAAGCAGATTCCTCACTGAGCGCAGAGCCACAGTGAAGCTCAGCCTCAACCCTGAGATCATGACCTGAGCCAAAACCAAGAGTCGGACTTAACTGACTGAGCCACTTAGGCGCCCCTTTCAGGCCTTATTTTAAGTTGCCCTTTCTACAGCCTTTGACCCATCTCCCTTTTTGTTAAATGTTTTTTCTCTCATTGGTGTCTATGATGTCTCATTGTCTTGACGTCCTTTTGGCCCCTCTGGTTGCTTCTTACTCTCTTTCCTGGCCTCTGTTTTTGCCCACTGCTTTAAATGTTGACGTGCCCCCAAGTTTCTGCCTTTGGCCTTTTCTCCTGCTCCACTGTACAGTCTCCCTAGATACGTCAGTTAGCGTAGCAACAGCTGCAAAAGATAGAAGACACACCCGTAGATTTATTAAAGCATATAGCTTGAAGTCCAGGTAAAATAAGCTAGACACAAAAGGACGAAATTGCACGAGTCCACGTATATGAAGCACCTAGTCAAATTCACAGAGACAGAAGAAGAATGGTGGCTGCCAGGGGTTGGAGGCAGAGGAAATGCAGGTTATTGTTTAACAATTACAGAGGGTCAGTTTGGGAAGACAAAAAAGTTCCGGAAATGGATGGTGGTGATGCCTGCACAACAGTGTGACTGTACTTAACGCCACTGAACTGTGCACTTAAAAATGATCAAAATGGTAAACTGTGTTATGTATATTCCCCTACACACACACACACACACACACAGAAATCCAGAGCTAGAACACTTGTGTTTTTAATCCACCAGCTCTACAGTGTTATCAAGGACCCCAATTTCCTCCATTTTTCTGCTCCGACACCCTAGTTATGTCTGTCTCTTCGTGCTCTTGGAATTACTCCAGCACCTCACTCTTCCACATCAACATTTAAAGGCTGGACAAGAGGGGCGTCTGGGTGGCGCAGTCGTTAAGCGTCTGCCTTCGGCTCAGGGCGTGATCCCGGCGTTCTGGGATCGAGCC
>NC_048233.1:39208918-39288174 GCF_002007445.2 Ailuropoda melanoleuca
GGGGTGCCTGGGTGGTTCAGTCAGTTAAGCATCTGCCTTCAGCTCAGGTCATGATCCCAGGGTCCTGGGATCCAGCCCCACATCAGACTCCCTGCTCAGCGGGGAACCTGCTCCTCCTTCCCTCTGCCTCTCCCCCTGCTCATGCTTTCTCTCTAATAAATAAAATCTTTAAAATAATAATAATAATAATTCTACGCTGGTAGGCAGGAAGCATGTAAATATGTGATACACAGGGGGCCCTTCCCAGCTAAATCCAAGGCCAATGATTCATTCTGTGAAAAGGTGACCTCGGTGCATTAGCTTCTTTCTTAAAATGAGCTTTTAGAGACGTTATTCAAACTCAGGTATAATGTGCAATAACCAATTCACTGCTCCACTCCAGTCATATCAAGTGGAGACACTTACCCCAAGAAGCTCAAGACAAAATGGCAGCAAAGATGGTCACCACCTGATTAAGGCCAGGGGAGAGAAGTAAGCAGAGACTAGATTCTGTCCTGTTGCATGGACCCAAGCAATCAGACTCCTGCAGCAGATCTCCTATCCATAAAACTTTCATGCCATAGACCAGGGGTGACCCAATCCAACAGCAGCAGAGGCAGGTTTTGAGTTACGCTTCTCCCTCAACCGGATGACCTCACTGTTTCTTCTCACTCCTGACCACATCCCACACTCCTCCTGGCCTGGCCAGACGGAAACCGGCAGTAATACAACCAAGAAAGAAGGGAACTCCCCCAAAAGAGGAGCTACCACTTTGCTATGCAAGTGGCCCGGTTAACAGGGAACTCCACCTCCCCCTCCTTCCCTCAAACATTGGTGTAAGCAATGGCTCCATTTTCTGTTCCGGGAATCCTGGTACTTCCTAAAGAAAGAAAGCGGATTGGAAGACACAAACTCAGAGCCAGCGACAAGCTGCTCCCTCCTCCTGTGAGACCGCCCCCGCTTTGCCTGGGGGAGGAAGGCACCACCTCTCCTCTCCTAGCAAGATCTGATCCCCCCACCCTCTTCTGCCTCTTCTCCTCCCGCTCCCCACCTGCTGCCCTCTGACCAACGTGCGGTTCCCAAGACCCAAAGCGCAACCTCTACCGGAATAGTGCCCCTGGGTTGCCCCACCAGCTTGCCTGACCGACTGATCCCTAAACCCCCTATGCACCCCTGCCCCATGAAGGGAGTACAGGGTGTCACCGCTGCAAGGCTCTAGTCTCCTAGTACTAAGGTGGAGCAGAAGAGAGGGTAGGAAAAAGCGGCATTCCCTAGCCCTTTAACAGGAAAAGGATACGAAACAGTCATCACCGCCCCCGCATCACCTCTCTCTGGACTGTTTTCCTCCACCTCAACCCCGACCCCTCGTAAACCCACCTCCTGCAGGCGAGGGGAGCCCAACTGCAGCCTGGGTCGTCCCCGCGTGCGAGGCAGAGCACAAATTCATGTGCGCCCCCCACCCCCACCCCAGCTCCGCGTCCTTCAAATGTGGGGGCAGGCGAGAGACTGGCCCGGCGCCCCCTCCCCGAGCTCGGGTGGGAAGGACCACACCGCTCCATGCCCGGCAACGCCGGGGGGGGGGGAGGGAGGGTCTATCTCCTCAGCCCCCACCCCGAGCCTCTCCTTTACGGGGACCCGCCTTTCTTCCCCAGCCCCTCACCTGTTCCTGCTCCCGGCTCCGCCGCCGCAGCCGCCGCCTCCGCCCCCGCAGGTTCCGCTCGGCACTGGTTCCGCTCCCACCGACTCCCCCAAGCCGATTTCGGCAAGGCTGCTCCCCTGGCCCCGCTCCCCAGCTGCCTCCTTCCTTTCCTCCACCTAGCACCGGAAGCCGCGACAGCGACAGGAGCTGTGCGGCGCACCCCCACCCCCAGACCGGGATACTTCCCACCTCCCCGATCGCGCGAGAACTGCGCGGTAGAGAGTGGCAGTTCTCGCGAGATCCATCACCATGGCAGCGGCTGCAGCAGAGGCAGCCGGGTGCTGGAGCTGAAAGCTGGGCGGGGGCCGATGTGGGGGTTGCAGGCGGCGGAGGCGGGAGCCGGGAAGTGGGGATGAGGCAGTGGGCACTGAGGTGAGAATCCCAAGCTCCCGGGCCATTCATGGAATTTAAGGACTGAAGCTGCATGCTGGCCACACTGGAAGGGGCTGGGTGGAGAGGCAAAGCCAGGAGTAGGGTATGAGCGAAGAGCCCTTGCTTTGGCCCACCCTATTCTTCCAGACATCTTTATTTCTTAACCATGGCTAGCTGCGTCTCCCTGAGAGCCTTCGCTGCATCATTGTTGCTACTCAGTACTCCCAAGCTAAGACCAGGTTACTCAGGGGTCTGAATCAGGAGATCCTTCCCCATGAGGAAAAGGAGAGAGAGTGATGAATTTGAGACTGAGGAAAGAACTGGACTCTGGTCCAGTTAGGAAGTGTTGGAAAGTGAAAGACAAACGGTGGAAGCCTAATATTCAGAGGTGTGGTTTGAGGGAGTGCACTAGATGACTATGAATTTTAGTATCCCAAGGAAAATGAGAGATTTTACACCCATGTTTCTCCACTCCTGCCCACCCCCACTTCCCTTACACTCATTTCTGCCCCTGATCTAGACACGCAGAGCTGCCTTGGAACAGTCTCCGCTGTGATAGAAGAAGGGCACGAGCAACACTAAGAACAGAAGAAGGTTCTTTAAGTGGCCTCTCTCTTCAGTGTAAGGGAACACATAGCTCTTCCCTAAGGCTTGAGCCAAAATTGTTGCCTTTCTGGATTTTTTTGCCTTATTTCTTGTCCCTTTCAAGAAGAACCAGGTTGGTAGATAGCCACACCGTGTCTATCCCCCGTCCCCATCAATCCCTGGTGTATAGCTTCACCACTCTCTTCCTCTTATCCCAGTCTGTTTTCTCTCTTATTCTAATGTGGAGAATAACATGACCCTAGAATGTGAAGCCAAGAGGACCCTAATTTAAGATGGTGAGGGATAATCTGGTTAACAAGGAGCATGTTTATAACAAAGAGAGTTGTGTATGTCCTGGGCTGTTGCTGTTAAGGGCTTTTCCCTGCTAAGCTCTGTGTTGTAAATAGCAGAAGACTTCTTCAGTTTTATTGCAGACTCTTGGATCAGGGCCTGTGATACTTCCACATGACTACTGTTTCCATTTCTTTTCCTAAAATGTGCACCCCACCAAGTTATGTCCCCGCACCAACCACCAAAATTATGCTTTGCACCCCCCCCTTCACCACTGCCCCAACCACACCAACATGCATTTTGAGATTCTGACAGGAGGCAGAAATTCAGTGTTCCTGCCTGATACTTCAGATCCTCTTGAGGCTGGGTCCCAGGTGTTGCAGAAGGACAGAAATGGTGACAGCCTAATATGGTTAGCAGCAAGTACCATGACATTTGAGTCAGAACTGATGGATGGGGGGTGCCAGGGTGGCTCAATCGGTTAAGTGGTTAAGTGTCTACCTTCGGATCCTGGGGTCCTGGGATGGAGCCCCATATCTGTCAGGTTCCGTGTCAGTAGGGAGTCTGCTTCTCCCTCTCCCTCTGCCCCACCTCCCCTCGTGCTCACTCTCTCTCTTTCTCAATAAAATAAAATAAAATAACTGACGAATTGGACTGGAGAATCTCCCAGGCTTTCTGTCCTTCACCTGTCTGGAGTCTAGAGTCCGCTGCAGCATCACTGGGTTTTTTCCACAGGAGCAGAGATGGGGGTGGGGGGCACTGCCTAGCTGGCAATTAGCCAGCCACCGCCACTCCCCAGCTTCCCAACAACTTGAAAGGCTAAGGGAAAAGAGCTCATCCAGAGCTGAAGGAGGCCTAGAGGCCTGACTTACAGTTCATCAGTCTTTCTCCCTCCCTCTGACTGCCAGTGGAGCTAAGTAAAAGCTGAAATTGTAGCCACCCGCTCTGTGGGTTACACACTCCCACTCTCGTCACTGACCCCAGGTCTGGGTCTGAGCCCAGCGCGTGTGCCGGGAGCAGGGGTGGGGGGGTGTTGGCCTTGCTGACAAAATCCATTTGGAATTTCTCAAGGTTGTGGTTTGGGGCTTAAGTTTGCCACAGAGTGTGTCTGACGAAAGAGAAAGCTAGAAAGAGAGAGAGCCAAAGGGAATACAGAAGAAGGAAACAGGAAAAAGCTGAAATATTCTTGCTGTACTACCATTGGAGATTCTCCTCCCTCTTCCTTAGCGTGAGAAATTCTCATTCTGGATGTTCCTTATCATTATTCTCTCTCATATCCTATGTCCATTCTAGCTGCATCCCCTCTCTGCCTGACACCGCCATACACACCAGGTCAGTCATTGACTCAAGTAAGGATGAGATATCTTCCTGCTCCCGTCAAATTTCCAAGCCCAGGATTCGCAAGTGGAAATTCAGGACATAAAATTTTGCCATAAAGTACTGGCCTAACCCAACATTCCTCAAAATGCCCTTGCTACCTGAGTAGCAAAATCACCTGATTTTGAGGGTAATTTAAGTAGCAGATATATCTATTGCCTAGAGAAATGGAGAAAACCATTTCTACATTCCCTGGCCAAGGAGATGACCTGTTAGGGGCACCATCTTGCAACCCCAAACACATTTAGTCCCTTGTAAAGTTCTAAATGCCTGAGGCCTATCCCTTTTCTGAATTGAATGATAACCGTTTGTTTTCAAAGATACTGGGCTAGGAATAGACAGATTGGAATTTTAAAAAACCTGTTTTCTCTAGTTTTGGTTATCTCCTAAAAGATAAAGGAATTATTTTGTTAAGATTAAATGCAGAAGAGCTCTGAATAAGGAAGGACACAATACACATGCAAATAATTCAATAGGAAAGCGTGAGGGTTTTGCTGGTTTCCAGAGCAAAACACTCCCTTTTTGAGCACCGGAATCTCTTTTATATGTTTCCCATTCTGATTCGTCTTGTATCTACCTCCCAAGTTCTCTGACTTGATGCCATAAAGGAAAGCACCTGCTCCTTTGGGTTCGGGCTTAACGTAGAGGTATCTCCAGGTCTTGAAATCTCCAGAACAGAGGTAACCACATGGTGTAGCCAGGTGTCAACAAAATACAGTCAGAGAACCTAATCTTATCTGCAGTCCGTTTTTGTGAATTAAGCCTTATTGGACACCGCCACACCCGTTTGTTGATGTGTGGTCTATGGCTACTTTTGATTCACAACAACAGAGTTGAGTAATGATGGCAGAGTTGAGCAGTTGCGACAAAACTCACAAGCCTAATACAGCTGACCCTTGAACAGCACAGGTTTGAAGTGCAGGTCCACTTAATACGCAGATTTTTTTTTTTTTTTTAGTAAATACCTACACTACTGTAAATGTATTTTATCTTCCTTATGATTTTTTTTTTAGATTTTATTTATTTATTCGACAGAGATAGAGACAGCCAGCGAAAGAGGGAACACAAGCAGGGGGAGTGGGAGAGGAAGAAGCAGGCTCATAGCAGAGGAGCCTGATGTGGGGCTCGATCCCACAATGCCGGGATTACGCCCTGAGCCGAAGGCAGACGCTTAACTGCTGTGCCACCCGGGCGCCCCTCCTTATGATTTTCTTAATAATATTTTCTTTTCTCTAGTTTTATTGTAAGAGCACAGTATATAAAACACATTACATACAAAGTATGTGTTAATCTGTTAACCGACTATTTCTATTATCGATAAGGCTTCCAGTCAACAGCAAGCTATAAGTAGTTAAGTTTTGGGGGAATCAAAGGTTATGCACAGATTTTTGACAGCATGGGGAGGGTGTTGCCCCTGACCCCCTGATGTTGGTCAAGGATCAACTGCATACTCCCTATCAGGCCCTCTGCAGGGGGAAAAAAAAAAAAGTGCTGACCCTTGTTCTAGGGTAAGAACCCAGGTGAAGTCTGGAATTAAAGCACATAAAAAGTAAATTGGGCCTATGTTTGGATATCTAGTCCCTCATACCTAGAAGTACCCCCCTGGTTTTTCACACTGAAGGTTGCCAACTAAATCACTGAGGACCATTTCAAATCCTTCGCGGAACCAGGCAGGATACACATAAGTAAGATCACTGGGCGTATAAGAGTAGAATTCACCTGGAAAAGAAGCAATGCACTGGGATCCCAAGCGTAGGCGGAAATATAACCACCTGCACCCACTGGTCCAGTAGTTTAATTTATTTTAGTTACAAACAGAAACCAAAAACAAGTCTCGGTACAATAAATTATCCATTCCCATCCCTCCTGCTAACGAACAAATAAGAGGCTCAGAGAGTCTTAGGTAAAATTCTTCCTTTGGAGGGTTTCCTTTAACATCTGGATGGGGGGAGCAGTTTCCCTAAGGGCCTAGACAAACAACTCTACGAGGACTCAAGGGAGACCCCCCCCCAGCACTCTGTCCCTTCCCCAAGAAAAACCTCTCTACCACTGTCTCCTATTCCCCCCCCCAAGAAGGGGCCCGGGCTGCTATAGAGGAGTTTGGGAACAGCAGATAGGAATGAGTGTTCTCCCTGGATACGGGTCTCAGGGCTCCACACAATGCCTGGGGCTATCCCTCAAAGGAGAGGAGTGGTCAAACTACAGGGACACCCCAGCCAAGAGTATGAACCAGAGCTAAAGGGACCCCAGGGCTGGGGAGAGTGAGGCAATACAGTGCATTTCACCTTGGTTCATTTCAGGTGTTTCAGGAGCAGAAGAGGGGGTGACAGCTTTCCCTCCAAGGCCCTCCTTCTGTTGGGGAGAAGGCTGCACATCACAGACTCTGCCTGATCCCCACCACCCCCAAAGCTGCTTCCAGGTAGACACACCTTGAGCTTCTAGGAACCAAGACTGACCCTGGACAGAAATCAGAGCAAAGGGCTGAAAAGGCGCTCCTGCCCTCCGCCAGCCCTGCGGTGAAGCCGCCCCTCACTTACACACGTTGACCCACTCTGTGACCTTGCACTCATCGCACAGCACGTAGCAGCACCAGTGGAAGCGGCAATGACAGCGCTCGACCCGCGTCTGCCGGAGCATGTTGTGCCCACGGCCACAGCACAGGCTGCCACAGCCGTCCAGCAGACGGCTGGTCTTGTTGCAGGCGCGGCCCCGAGTGCCGGGGGACCCCACGGTAGGGTCTCGCTCACAGAAGTCGGGAGACTTTTCAAAGTAAACCAGCTCTCCTGAGAGGCGACGGGGGCGCAGGCGGGGCTGGAAGGCTCCGGAGTTGCGGTTGTGGGTATCGATGAAGATGGCCCGACCCAGCCGCTCCCTCAACGCCGCCCCCACTGCCCGGAACTCCGGGGCCGCCCTCCAGCACGTCTTGAACTGGCAGCTGCCCGACGTGCCGTGACACTTGCATTTCCGCTTCAGGTTTTCAGTTACCACCTAGAGCATCAGAGGCGGGGAGGGGTGAAGGGGAGGGCAGCAAAGGGGCGGAGCACCGAGGCGCAGCGGAGGGGAGGGAACGGAGAGCACAGGGAGGGAGAAATAGAGGCAAGAATGACCATGGAATATCAGAAAAGAAAGGTCACCGCAGGGCTGGCTAATAGTTCAACTCCCTCAGCTTCTGGTCGGAGGACTGAAGCCAGAGCAGAGGGATTCGCCCCATCTTTAATCACTAGCTGGTCACAGAGACTCGGCTTAGATAACTAGCTGCTAACAGAACTCAACTCCAGGGGCGCCTGGGTGGCACAGCGGTTAAGCGTCTGCCTTCGGCTCAGGGCGTGATCCCGGCGTTACGGGATCGAGCCCCACATCAGGCTCCTCCGCTATGAGCCTGCTTCTTCCTCTCCCACTCCCCCTGCTGTGTTCCCTCTCTCGCTGGCTGTCTCTATCTCTGTCAAATAAATAAATAAAAAATCTTTAAAAAAAAAAAAAAAAAAGAACTCAACTCCAGTTGTCCTCTCAGTCCAGTGCTCTTTCCAGAGCGAGCACTAAAATGAGCACCCCTTCTGTGAAGGCAGCTGTGATAATAGCTACCGTGTAACGAGCACCTGCCAAGGACTAGGCACTCTGCCCAGTGCCCTATTTGCTAGCTCACCCTTAATGACATCGTAAGGTAACTATCATTAGACTCTTTTTACAGATGCAAAACTGAGGTTAAGGGACTCGCTTGAAGTCATCCAGATGGTGAGTGGCCATCCCCCAACACATCTCATCCTCTCTCCTCTGCTGTGCCTCTCCAACTCAAGCCAGGCCTCAAAAGCTAAGGAGACCCAGGACAAGTTGCACACACCTACCTGTCGCCCCACCCTGTTGTTGTGGATTCGCATTCTTGCCTGGATGTCCCGGGGAGCTTCCCTGGAATCCAAGAAATCCCGAGAGAACTTCTCTCCAAAGTCCATGTCATGGTTACAGCCACCCCATTCCCACGTGTCCTGGGGGCCGGGGCTGGGGCCTGAGCCAGGGCCGGGGCTGGGCAGGGAGTGGGGGAAACTCTTGCCCCGGGACAGAGCCTGCAGCTGCAGCAGCTTGGCCCTCAGCCGGTCCTGCTCACCACTGCCCTTCCAGCTGCAGCCACAGCTCACTAGCCTGCCCAGGCTGCAGGCCGTGGCGACCGCGTGCATGACCCCTGCCGCCAGCATGGAGAAGGAAAAAGCACTCTCACGGAAACCTGGGGATAAAAAGGGTGTGACGGGGGTAAGGTTGACAGGCAGCTGGAGTAGGGAGGTGGAAGGAAATAGGCAGCCACCCTTCCATTCCAGGAATTCCTAACTGAATCCTGACCCTGTCATTTACCAGCTGCGTAAGGGGGGAGAAAGTCATGGAGAAGGAAGGGAATGGAAGCACAGACTCAGTTTCCTCATTTATTAAGGGAGGGGCTGGACTGAGATATCTCTGAGGCCCATCCTGGTTCTGTAAGTCTGGGATTTTTGGGTGCAGATGAAAGAGCTAGCTGGAGGGCAAGACCCCTGGGGCTGGCAGGTGACTGAGAGGGAGTCCCCGAGGTCTTTGAAGAAATGATCACTGAGTTCTACATCTGAAAGCTTTAAAAATTCCCCAGCCCAGCAGGAAGCTTGGGTGGTGAGGTGGAAGCAGAGAACTTCGGGTTCTTTTTTTTTTTTCCCTTAGGGCCCTTTAACCAACCTTCCTCCAGCACCCCAATACCCCCAACGCACTGGAGCTGCGGAGCTATACTTCCCCTTTCCAGTTTCTAGTTTTATATTTGCCCTTTAAAGACCGTCCTTTATGTTTATCCTAACCTGCTATTACTCTATAAAATGCTGGGAGGGGGAGAAGGGTGGGGGGTGATTTTCTCTAGGGCCCTTTTAAAATGTTGGCTTCTTTGTCATGTTTTGGGGGTCACAGAGGCTCAAGATGACAAGCCTTTCCCATGCTTCTCATTTGGGTATCAAAGCCTTTCCCTATACCAGGCCGTATAGAGAAGGTGGGGGTCCCTCACTTCCTTTTAGGTAGGGGCTCTCTTGAGCCCTGAGAGGATGAGAGACAGCACCTCTTTAGGGGCCAGGCCTCTCCCACCCCAGGATGCAGGGCTTCTGGCCCAGCCTACCAATCCCCCCCAACCTCAACCCTCCAGGGGTGAAGCTGTTTGCACACGTCTTGGGAATTCCCCCGCAGATGGCAGCTGCCTATTAACCCCGTAGTCCCTGAAGTACTGCCCCCACCCTCGAGCTGAGCCCAGAATGGATCTTTACTCCTCCAGGGAGGAAACTCGGGCATGGCCTGGCAAGAGGCAATGATGCCTTCCAGACCATACCTCCCAGACCAGACCAGCAGTGACCTGTTCTTTGCCCCTCCAGCCGTTCCTCACCTGCTCAGGTGAGAGCCACCTGGGGCCCCCACAGCACAGAGGAGGGGGCTGCTCCCCGGCTTCAAAGCCATCAGGGTCTTTGTTCCCAGCCTCTGCTCCTGGGAACCCCAGCAATTAGGGGAGTAGGTTTAACCCTTAAACGGTTGGGGGCGTCACCCCACCCCCGCTGAGGCTCTGGGGACACCAGCCTGGGCTTGTCCGGGGAGAGGGAGGGGGGAGGAAATTGGGGGAGGGAATGGGGGGGGCGTTTGAAGCTTCCAGGGCCGGGGGTATCTCTTGCTCGCAGGTGCAACCCAGATCGAGCCTGGTGGAGGCAGGAAAGGGGGGCCCTAGGGTAGGATAACAGCGACCCAGCTGCCTTGCCGGCAGCACGCAGGTGGAAGTGAGGCGCAGGGGCCCAGACGGGTGGCCAGGCCCAGCTCTACGGCTCCCGGTGGGCGGGGGGGGGGGAATTCCCAGAGAGAGAGGCCCCTCCCGAAGTCGCGAACCGGTCCCTTCCCGCCTCCGCTCGCCTCGGCCTGCCCCCCAGCCCCAGCGGCGCAGACCCGCCCGGCCCCGGCTCACCGCGCTTGAGGATGGCGCTGTGGTGCGGCAGGCGGCCGCCGCCCTCGAGCGCCGAGCAGTTCCAGCGCTGGTCGCGCAGCTGGTGCTGACACTCGTGGACCGCGATGTGCAGGCCCTGAAGCGCGGATGCCGTCACGTCGGGGCTGCGCAGGCAGAGGCCCAGCTGCCGCTTGCTCAGGCCCGACAGCGTCAAGCATACAGTGTTGGCGGTCAGCGGCGGCTCGCCGGGCAGCTTCAGGCCCAGAATCTCATTGCTGAGGGCCCTGGGAACGCAGAAGGCGTTTCGGGGTCTGCGATCCAGGCCTCGCGCCCCCTCTGACTCCTCCCGTCCTGGGTCGGTGCTTTCAGCCTAGGGCTTTCTCTCGTGGGCTGGGTGACAGGGGGGAACTGCTCACCGACTGCACAATGCCAGGAACAGGAGACCCGCGAAGCCCGAGGGCGGAGGCCGCGGCCGGGGCTCCTCCGGCATGTCGAAGCCCGGGCCCGAAGGCCCCGGTGGGCGGATCGATCGGGGCCTGCGGGACAGGGAGACTTGGGGGCTTTGGAATAGGGTGGGCTGGCCCAGGCAACCAAGGATTCCTAACTCACCAGTGCCACCCCAGTGGCCCTTCTTATCCCTCCCCAAGCAAAACAATAAGAACCACCCCTGTCCCGGGATCCTGGAGGAAGAGTCAGGGCGTTGCATTTGGGGCTTATGCAAGAGCCCCTGGAGCTGGACCCAGCCAGACACAATGCCCGGCACAGACACACTCACGTGCAAACTCAGACATACTGACTCACAAACACCACTCCACCATCTTGCCCCTGCTCCCTCTTCGAGGGCCCCACGACTGGCTTCCCTCGCCCAAAAGAGCCTAGCTCTCAGGGCTAGGGGGCGGGATTGGGGGGCGGGATTGGAAGGGGGTTCTGCACCACCTACACACAGAGGGGTGTGGGGGAGGGTCACCTTCAGGTGCCGTCGAGGGCAGACAGCCTCCGTGAGAGGGGTGGAGGAATGGGCTCCCAAACCCTGCTCTACCCACTTTTTCCGCAGTCGGGAGAGAGGGGAGGCTCCAGGTGCGCCAGACAGGGAGGGGACCTGGTTCCCGCCTGAAAAGGACGGCGGCGCAGGCTGAGTCCTCTTCCTCCTCTGCCACCTTTCCCAACTAGCATTCCCCTCGTCCTCGATGCCCGTCTGGTCCCCTTAGGTCCCAGCCTCATTCCCACCCCTTTGCTCTCACGTTCATTGCCCTTCTGATGGGATATTCCCGTATTTGGTGTCTTTATCTCTGCCAATATCCCTGGCTCTCTCTGTGTCTCCATGCCCCAGTGGGCAGATGCGTGTCTGTCTGTCTGTCTGTATGTCTACCCGTGTGCCTGTCTTGGCCCCGTGTGCGCGTCCCTGCCCTCCCTGCTTTCCCGGCTCCGATTACCTCCAGCTACTCTGGTGCGGGGTCGCCACTGGCAGGGTTGGGTCGCCTGGGCTCGGGCTTCTCAAACCGTGGGGAGACTGCGTTGGGTTCTGCCCCCTCGGCAGAGCCGCATTCTTCCAGGGCAGGGCCACTCCTCTTCGCTGCTTCCCCAGCGCCGCCGCAGCCGCCGGGAGGAAGGGAGGGAGGAAGGGAGGGAGTGATCGAGAAAGCTAGCAAGCGGTCTAGCGAAGAACTGGGGGCTCCAGCTCTACTCTACTCTACTCGCTCGGAGCTCACAACCGGCTCTGCTGCGGCTGACAGAGCTGCGGCCCCTCCCTGAGCCCCGGGCATCCCCACCCCACTCCTCGCACCCCCCGCCTTGACCCGGGGAGAGCAGGCGCTCCCCCTCCTCCCAGCCTACACACACACCCTCTCCCCCGACGCCTGGGTTCACGCTTGGCCCCACTGAACGGGGTGGTGACCAGAGTGCCTCTCACCTGCTCTGGGTAGCCAAGTGTGCAGGGAGGGTGCAGTGACCCAGACTAGGAAGACAGGACCCTGGTCCCACGTGGTCATTTCTCTTTGCCTCAGTTTCCCCACCAAGAGCTGGATGGCTGGAGAGTGCCTTTGACAAGATGAACACGGAGCTGAGAATCAACTTCCCTCCCTGGACAATGTTGTGTGGAGCCCTCGGTGAAAGCGCGCCACGGGGCACTCAGAGCCAGCAGGAAAAGCTCCCTTCTGGGTGGCTTGGCTTCCACCCATCTCTGAGCTCTGCGCCTGCCCCTTGGGAGGGGTCAGACTTGGCCTCAGAGTTTGGTCCTAGCAGAGGCTCGGGTAGCCCCGAAGATCTCCAGCCTTCTCCTATGCTTCCCTTGGCTTATAGGCATCCTTGCCCGCAAAGCTTGCCTGCCAATCCGAGGATCCCGGGTCTGCACTGCGAGTGGCCCATATTCTTGCTCCAGGCTTTCAGACTTGCTTCATACAGAACGGGGAGGGCCTTGGGATCCCAAACTGAGCCCAGCCTGAGGACAGCCAGGGAAAGACCCTGATCTTGGGGTGCACAGACCAGAGCAAAAACCACCTGAGGGAGCTCCAGTGGCAGTGAAGGGGTTAGGCGCCACTGCTCTCCTGCCTGACTCACCCTCCCAGCTCTAACCACTGCGGGCTATTTTTGCCAGAGAGGGGCCCCAGGCTTCCCAGCCGCCCCCCGCCCCTGCCAGACCGCAGCCCAAGGCACGACTGGCCCCGTGCGCCCGAGGCTGGCACGTTGACTCAGAGACAGGCCCCCTGGGTAAGCAGAGCCACAGGGCCCAAAACCCACAGCCACAGTCATCTCTTCCTTGGTGGTGGCCATGCAGCTCTTCTGGGCAGTCGGCCTCCAGTCTGTGCTGCTGCAGGGCCTGCCCTGTGCTGCAGGGGGCGCTGCTGCCTAGGGGGCAGAGCTGTCTGAGAAAGCTCGGTGACTTTCGTCTGCTGGCATATTATTTATTGACCACCTTCATGTACCAGGTCTCGAGCAGGCTGGGGAGGTAGAAGTGCCATGGCTCCTGACACCGGACAGCTCTGGTTGCTTTGCTTTGCTTTCTCACCTCTGGGGGCAGGGGAGGAAGAGACATAGCCCTGCAACTCCTGCCTCTCCTTCCTGTTCAGAAGCCAAGACCTAAACCATGGGTGGCTTTTGAGGCCACCAGAATCTGTAAGCTATATCTCAGTAGCTTTCATCCTTACACCTGGATTCAGTGACCCTTGCCAGCGTCCTTGTCCTTCTTCCTGCATGGCAGCCTGGGACCCCACTCAGGTCCCTGGACGAGGGGGATGAGGTTTCGTATGCCTCTCTTTTCCCATGGGCATTTGTACCTCTCCATGTGTCTCTGGGTCTCCCTCAGGTTTCCGATTGTTACTTCTGATTCTACCCTTGTCAGGCTATAGAACAGTCAGGTGCCGAGGAAGGGCCAAGGTCAGAACTATTACCATAGACTCCAATTTCTCAGTGATTCCAGGGCTCCCCAAGCTGGTCTGTCCCAAATCCAAGGACCCACACTCCTGTTCCCTCTCCATGCAGAAGCCCAGCTCTGGGACAGGAGGCCACAGGCAGGCAGACTGGGTGGCCTGAACTGGCCCCCAGTGCCCTTGGCCCGACCGGCTGGCCTGAGCACTGACCCGCAGGCGGCTGGAGGGTGGTGGAGCAGGCGGGGTCTGGAGAGGGCTGTGGGTACACACCCATTGCCTAATACCCCAAGCACGCGGCCAGCTCCAGGAAAGGGGAGGGGCGGGAACCAGAGAGACCTTGACAGGGGCTGGGGCTGTGACAGGAGGGGGAAAGTGAGGGGCTGTCATTACTTTGGGGAGTGGGAGCAAGCTGGTCCCCCTTCCCCTTGATGAGAAGACTGGAGGGCTGCCTTCCCATCATGGGGCTGGAGGGTGTAGCAAGAACAATCTGGGAAGAACACTGGGGCCCTGGAGGGCGGGGGTCAAAGAAAAGAGTGGGGGCCCCCGGGAGATTGGGGGATCGAGCAACTGAGGCGGTGGCTAAAGCAGAGCAAAGACTCGGGAACGTCCTCCTCCTCCTCCCCTCCTGTTTGCCTTGGCCCGGGGTCCCGGGTGACTCATCTATTGCTGAGCCGCTGATAGGGGCGGCCAAGCTCGGGGAACCCAAATTATAGGCCCGGGAGGGATGGATGCGCCCTCGGCGGTGAGCTCAGCTGCGCTGCCCACCCTCCTCTCCCGGTTTCTGCTGCAGCACCGTCGGCCACCACCCGGAGGCACCAAAGGGTCCGCAGCCCGACTGCACTGGACTCCCGGGGAAACCCCCAACGGTTGAGCAGTTAGCCCCAACGAATCTGTGGGATTACCGTCGACAGAACTTTGCCCCCTTCTCCACCAGAGGCTGATGCCTTCCCAGCACGAGGAGGCAGTGCCGCCTGCTGGTGCTTCCAAGGAAGGTAGGCCCCGCTGCCCACAGACTCTCAGCCCTGGACCCCTGCCTCCTCCCCACACCCCAACAACAAGGTAAAGCCCCTTTCCCCTCCGATGTCTCTCTCCTGTTCTTATTCCAGAGAGATGGTTTGCCACTGATTTTCTACTTCAAGCCTTTAAAGTTATCTGTGATCAGAAGAGAGAGAAAAATAGAGCAAGGTAAAGGAGAAAGATAGCAGGATTCCATTTGCGTAGGGGGATGAAAAAGAAAGTGAGGGAACAAACCCATGGAGATATCTGTGGAAGGGCATTCCAGAACACAGAAAAGCAGGTGCAAAGATCCTGAGACAGGAACTCGCTTGGTATGTTCAGGGAATCAGCAAGTAAGCCAGTGTGGCCAAAGGGAGGAACCCCCAGGAGAGAGGGTGGTAGACAGTGAAGTTAGAGGATGAGGACAAGGAAGGAGCAGGGTCAGATCATATAGGGCCATGTAGGCCACTGTAAAAATGTCACCTTTTTCTTTGAGTGAGATGGGGAATCATTGGAAAATTCTGAGCAGAGGAATGAAATGATCTGACTTCGGTCTTAGAAAGCATGGCTCTGGCTGCTGTGTGGAGAAGAGACTGTGGGGGGGGCAAAGGTAGGAGCAGGGAGAGCTGTCAGGAGGCTAGTGCACTAATACAAGAGAGAGGGGATGGTGTGTCTGACCGATGATGTAGCAGCGGCGGGGTGAGAATGGGTCCGAGTCTGCATTATATTTTAAAGACAGAAGGACAGGATTTGTCAATGAACTTGACACAGAGTACAAGAGAACAGACGGATCGAGGATGACTCTAAGATTCTTGTCCTGAGCAACTGGAAGGATGGAGGTGCCATTTACTGAGATGGGACGACCAAACAAAGAGCAGGTTAGGATGGGAAGAATCAGGTATTCGAGCTTTGAACATGTACATTTGAGATGTTTAGACAAGTGTTAGATGGGCAAGTCCAGAGTTTAAGGCCAGAGGTATAAATTAGGGAGCGTGAGACTGGAGAGTTCATCAAGAGAGTAAGTGTAGACTGAGAAGAAACTCCAGATTGAATTCGGGTGCACTCTGAAGCTTACAAATTCGGTACACAGGGTGGAACCAGATAAGGAGACTGAGAATGTGAGCAGCTAGGGAGGTAAGAATTGTGTTCTAGAACCGAAGTGAGAAAGTACTTCAAGAAGGAGAAAGCGTTCAACCCTATCTGCTGTTCCTCAAAGGTTGATTAGGATGAGAAACTAATTGACTGTAGAGCAACCCGGAGGTCATGGATGATTTTGGTAAGGACACGTAGGAGGTTCAAAGATGGGATCAGGGCGGAAAGAGAGAATAAGAAAAAGAAATTGGTGCTAGTGATTAAAGCAACCCTCTTCAGCTTTGCTGTAAAAGAGAGCAGAGAAATAGGGCAATCTTGGGAGGTAATGTGGAGTCAAATGAAGCCTTGGCGGTTTTAGATGGGAAATATTACAGCATTTTGGATGCTGATGGGTATGGTCTGGTACAGAGGTAAACTGAAGATGCAGGAAAGAAACAGAGGACAACTGACAGAGTGATGATTTGATCTAAATAGAAATTTGGGCCAGGTCATGCACAGTGTGACCCAGACTTAGAGACCCCCTTCCCCACTACTCCTGGTGGGTGGAATGGTGTAACAAAGGATACTGGCACCTTCTTTTCTTTCTTTCCACCTCTGCTTGTCACCAATGGCCACAGACAGGGCTTCCTGTGTTCCAGTGCCTCTCCAACCTCCATGGGGTTTTATCAATCCCCAAACCAAAAGACATGACCCCGGCCCCAGTGGGAATAAACTCCTAAGGGATGAAGGACAAGCTGCCCATCATTGTCCATTTACTTGAGCCATCTGTACTACGTGCCCTCTGGAGAGATTACTGGCTTTTGGACCTGGGAAGGATGGTGGGTCAGTACACCTTGTCCCTCAGGGTAGAAGCCTTGGAGGGGCCAGGTACAGTGGATAGGGCAATAGGCCTGGGAAAGATGTTCCCTCAAAAATAACCTCCATCAGGCTTCATTTTGGGTTAATCAGCATCTCATTTAAAATAGAATTGTCCCCGGAAGATTACTTAAATTCATTAGACATGTACTCCTTAGAGTGATTTCCCCACCTTGAAGAGGATACCTGCTCATTCCTGAGACTTGGAACTATTTAGGATTAGACCCGAGTATGTACTCAGAAAGTACCCTGAAGGCAGGAAAGATGAAAAAGAGAAGATCCAAAAGGGAGACAGAAAGATCCTAAAGATCATTTTTATTTATCTGTCAGTTTTGAGAAGGGCCCATAGCTTGCTATCTCTGTACACTCAGAAACAGCTCGTAAGGTGGAAAGAACATGGGCTTTGAGTCAAAATGATCTGAGTCTTAAACTGGCTCTACCATTTATTCATTTTTTAAAAGATTTATTTGTTTATTTTAGAGAGAGAGAGAGCTCCCTCAGGGAGAGGGGCAGAGGGAGAGGGAGAAGGAGAGGAGGAGAAGCCGACTTCCCACTGCACCTGGAGCCAACATGGGCCTCGGGGCCTGAGCTCACAACCCTGAGATCATGACCTGAGCTGAAATCAAGAGTCCGATGCTTAACCGACTGAGCCACCCAGAGCCCCCCATTTATTCTTTTTCTAAAGATTTTGCTTTTAAGTAATCTCTACACCCAACGTTGGGCTCCAACTTACAACCCCAAGATCAAGAGTCACATGCTCCACTGGTTAAGCCAGCCAAGTACCCCCATTTATTCATTTATTAACCGTGTGGACCTTGGACAACTTCCTAATCTACTTTTTCCTCTGTAAAGTGAAAGTGAGGAGACATGAAAGAGGAGATCTTCCCTCCTTCCAGGGGCCGTCTGTGTGTGGAGGGGGGGACATGATAACCAGGTTGGCAGTGCTCCCTATGCCCCATAGAGAGAACAGCAGCCACATCCTCCACAGGAGGCCAAGGTAGCCTGAAGCTGAGTCGGGAGTCCCTGAGAGAAAAGAGAAAAGTGTACAATGGAAGAGATGCTTGCAAGCATTTTGGGTCTCTCAATGTGGTAAGAGTAGAAAGAGCCAGAGTTTTGGAGGAAGACAGAAACTCGACAGAAAAATCCAAAAAGAAGCAGACACGTGGAGGCACAAGTTCTCTGTTTTGGGTTCAGTTCAGCCCGCAGCTCTTCTCTTCCCAGCCCTCCCTCCCGCACCCATACACACACCTGTCATCTACTCCACTGCCCTTCCTGAGCCTAATCCTCAGAGACTCAGCCACTGCAGGCCTTGTCCATCTTGATGCGACCTCAGTTGCAGGCTCAGGCCCCTCCCCTAGTGACATGCACAGGTTGAAACACGCCACAGGGTGACGCACCATAGGATGACACAAGGTATACACGGAGAGAGTGACACAAAAATGCATACTTAATCTCCCCACGCACTCATAGTCATCCACCTTCACACACAGTTCCAGACACTCTACCCCTCAGTCAGTCGTCTGGGTCTTTCCTGACGGGAGCTGCCACCTCCTTCCCCACACATAGATGATGCACTGTCCCAGGTGGTGGCTGTGACAAGATGACTCGATTGATCCCTTCTGACCTGAGCTAAATTGCAAGATTCTTTGGAAAGGTTCCGAACATCCCTTCTACAAACATGGAGTTTCCCTACATGAGGACACACATGGGTGCACAGCCTCACAGCACACTCACACATTCTCATGTGCATTCACATTTGCATTGTCCCACTTACACACACGCACACCACACACGCACACACAGTCACTTGGGCACGCCTTCCAGCCCACAAACACAAACTGCCGTTGTCCCCGGTTTCTCTCCACGGCAGGCTCTGTTTGGTGAACTCAGCCCCAACCTACCCCCCCACCCCCAGGATTGCACGACCCCATCCGCACCCTCAGGCTCCCGCTTATCCTTCCTTCCCTGTCCAGCCGTCGGGGGTTCCTGGAAAGGAGGCGTCTCCCCGGAGTCGCTGCCTAGAACGACAGCGTTCCTCTCCTTCCTCTCTGCTCAGGAGTGGGGAGAGTGGGGACACCGGCGGGGCCGGGGCTGACGTCGAGGGGACAGCCCCACGGCCGGTGGTGGCGAAGCCGCCGGGCTGCTGGCCGGCTCTGCCAGTAGCACACTATCGCCGCGCCCCCTGGCGGACGCCGGTCCCCGACGGGCTCCGGACGCGAGGAGGAGTGAGGCGGGCGCGCGTGGGAGGGCGTCCCAAGGGGAGGGGTCGGCGGCCAGTGCAGGCCCGGAGGCGGGAGCCACCGGGCAGGGGGCGGGGGTGAGCCCCGACGGCCAGCCCGTCAGCTCTCGCCTCAGACGGGCGGGAGCCACGGCCCCGCTCGCTGCCCATTGTCTGCGCCCCTGACCGGAGCGCCCTGGTGCCACAGTGCGGCCCGGCGGGGCAGCCTCCCATCGTCACTTCAGCCAGCGCAACTATAAGAGGCGGTGCCGCCCGCCGTGGCTGCCTCAGCCCACCAGCTGGGACCGCGAGCCATGCTGCCCGCCGCCCGCCCCCAGGGCTGTTAGAGCCAGACTGCGAATTCTCGCCACCGCCGCCACCGCCGCGTCCCGTCCCACCGTCGCGGGCAGCAGCCAAAGCCGCCCCAACTTCGGCACAGAGCAGGCGAGGCCGGGCAGGTCATGGGGCACTGGGCGCTGCTGCCCGGCTGGGTTTCTGCTACGCTGTGGCTGGCGCTGGCCGCTCTGCCTGCAGCCCTGGCCGCCAACAGCAGTGGCCGATGGTGGTAAGTGAGCTGGTGCGGGGTCGCCACTTGTCCCGGGGCGCAGAGCCAGGGGCCAGCCCCAGCCAGCTCCCACGCTCTGGGATCCGTCCGCAGACAGGCTCCCTCCAGCGCACTGACTTCCCTCGGAGACACCGAGGGGCGCTCTGGAGCGGAGCTGCTCCAGAGAATCTAGTTCTGATGAGGTGGGGTGAATGGTCAGCCCGCGGCGGCCCACGATACTCCAGGCAGGGAGCCCACTGCCATCTAGCACTGCCCTTCGTCCGTGAGCCCCAAACCCAGCCTCACGGTGCTGGCCACACCACAGGTTTCCCTGCCCCGGGAAGCGAAGCACCCGGCCGGTGCTCAAGAAAGGAGGCGAGAAGAGGGTAGGACTCCTAAGCATTTCACGCCTTGGGTGGGCATGGACTCCAGGCCAGGATTTCCTCGCCTGGGCTGCCCAGAAGCAGTCTCTCAGAGCCAAGGTGGACATCTAGGCTTCAGGTTTCCCATGCCTCCCTGGTCCAGTCCCCAGACCTAGTGCCCCAAGTGGCCCTGCGCAAAACTCTGGATGCCCATTCCTTTCCAAACTAGTGAGCCAGGGAGCGCGGAGCCTTTACCTCGTTACTGATCTCCTGCGGCTCTCTCAGGCAAATAGCCCCAGGAAGAGGACAAGGCAGACACGACCTTTTGCATCAGGGTGCCAAAGCCTTCCTTCCAGAGCTTGAGCTCCTGTCATGCATCTCACCAGGGGCATCGTGAACGTAGCCTCCTCCACGAACCTGCTGACCGACTCCAAGAGTCTACAACTGGTGCTCGAGCCCAGTCTTCAGCTGCTGAGCCGCAAACAGCGGAGGCTGATCCGCCAGAACCCGGGGATCCTGCACAGCGTGAGCGGGGGGCTGCAGAGCGCTGTGCGAGAGTGCAAATGGCAGTTCCGCAACCGCCGCTGGAACTGCCCCACGGCTTCGGGGCCCCACCTCTTCGGCAAGATCGTCAACCGAGGTGGGTACCCAGGAAAGCGACGCTTCCGGGACCAGGGGAACGCAGGGTCACCCGCAGGGCAGGGGCGGGCGAGTGCAGGGATGATGTCCCGGGAGCCCGCAGGGTTACACGGTCAACCCGCCAAGAGCTTCCCGCCCCGCGCCAGCTCTGGGCCAGACTCGTCCTACCCGGCGTTTTCCAGCCGTGCACCTCGGGCGCGAAGCTTAACTTCTCTGCGCCACCGCCCGAGCAAAAGCGAGTTCTAAGCCGTGGACGCTGGCCGGCCACCGCTTTCCCAGCCCCTCTCACAGGCGCCGGGGAAGCTGATCTCCGCGAGCGTGCCTCGCCTCCAAGCCCAGCGAGGCTCGCAGCGCTGACACCGGCCGAAAGTTGGGGCTGCGGAGAGGTGTTGACAGTGCAGAGTTCTTCCGCTCCCCTCTTTTCCGTATTTTCTCTCCGGAGCTGCCCCACTTCCACTGAGGAGCCAAATACGCCCCGAGTCTCCGGAGCGCGCGGTGACAAGCGTGGACCGGCTTGTGTGCCCACGCACGTGCTTTCTCTGTGAGACCAGCGTCCCAACGCCGCCGGCCGCGCGGCTCTCGGGACTCTAAGGGCGGAGTCGCGGCACCGGGCTCAAGGGTCCCCAACCCTCCACTGACAAGGCCGGCCGCATCCCCGCGTTACCTCCTGGCTCATCCCCGCTCCCTTCCCGCACAGGCTGCCGGGAAACGGCCTTTATCTTCGCCATCACCTCCGCCGGGGTTACGCATTCAGTGGCACGCTCCTGCTCAGAGGGCTCCATCGAGTCCTGCACGTGCGACTACCGGCGGCGGGGTCCGGGGGGCCCCGATTGGCACTGGGGGGGATGCAGCGACAACATCGACTTCGGCCGCCTCTTCGGCAGGGAGTTTGTGGACTCCGGGGAGAAGGGGCGGGACCTGCGCTTCCTCATGAACCTTCACAACAACGAGGCGGGCCGCACGGTGAGCGGGCTTCAGGGGCTCTGCCTGGAAGCGGTAGGGATCTCCGGGTCCCTGAGCGGGGGCTGACCTCGAATCTGGGCAGTCGCGGTCGGTGATAAGGCCGGGCGTCAGGGCAGGGAACCAAGAGAGGCCGCGCAGAGGGTGCGGGAGGTTTGGAAGGGAAGGCGAAGAACGGAAGAGAGTGGCTGAGGGCAAGTAGAACAGAAGAGGTTAGAAGTCACACAGCCGGTGGAATGTATTGCCTACCGCCCCTCCGTTGTAATAATTCGAAGAACGAGGCTTGGAGACCGGCACCACTGTCCGGCGTGGAGCAGAGGTGGGCCTGGTGTCCGAATCTCGGCGCGACATTTCGCGCCTCCCTTCCCCTTCCTCCCTTCCGCCTTTGCGGAGGTCCTGGCCCGGTCCGGGAGGGGGCGGTATCTGGGATGGTGGCTCTGGCTGTGCCGCCTGGGACACCGTTTCTTCCCCCTTCCTCCCAGACCGTGTTCTCCGAGATGCGCCAGGAGTGCAAGTGCCACGGGATGTCGGGCTCGTGCACGGTGCGCACGTGCTGGATGCGGCTGCCCACGCTGCGCGCCGTGGGCGACGTGCTGCGCGACCGATTCGATGGCGCCTCGCGCGTCCTCTACGGCAACCGCGGCAGCAATCGCGCCTCGCGGGCGGAACTGCTGCGCCTGGAGCCCGAAGACCCCGCTCACAAGCCGCCCTCACCCCACGACCTCGTCTACTTTGAGAAATCGCCCAATTTCTGCACATACAGCGGACGCCTGGGGACAGCCGGCACGGCGGGGCGCGCCTGCAACAGCTCGTCGCCCGCGCTGGACGGCTGCGAGCTGCTCTGCTGTGGACGGGGCCACCGCACGCGCACACAGCGCGTCACCGAGCGCTGCAACTGCACCTTCCACTGGTGCTGCCACGTCAGCTGCCGCAACTGCACGCACACGCGCGTACTGCACGAGTGTCTGTGAAACGCCGCGCGGACTGGCCCCCAGCAGCGTTCTCCTCTCGCCCACCTCCAAACAGACCCCAATGCGCACCCACCTGGTCCCTCCAGCCACACTCCCCGGGATTCCTACGTACGCGGTCATTTCTCCCACGTCCTCCTACCTGGGGACTCCTGAAACCACTTGCCTGGGCCGGCATGAACCCTCTTGCCATCCTGACGGACCTGCCCCGGACCTACCTCCCTCCCTCTCCCGGGAGACCCCTTGTTGCACTGCCCCCTGCTTGGCCAGGAGGTGAGAGAAGGATTCGTTCGCTCCCCTGTGGGGGTCAGCTTCTGACGGTGTGGCTTGGCCTCCTCCACCGCACCAGTGACCTCCTTGCCTCTCTCCCTCCCCTTTATCCTCAGTTTTTCTCCAGGTCCCCTCATGCCCTTCCCATTCTCCTGCCAAGGCCACAGACCCTGAGCACACACCTGGGCATCAGGGCCTTTCTCCTCCCCACCTACAGCTGAACCAGGGGCTGCCAGGGTGAAAGGGCAGCTGTAGTGATGTGGAAAATGAGGTTGGGGGACCCAGCAGAAATACCCCCATTCTCCCAGCCTCTGTCACGGGGCCATTGAACAGCTGTGAGCCATGCCGCCCTCGGCCACCTCCTACCCCTTCCTGTCCTGCCTCCTCATCAGTGTGTAAATAATTTGCACTGAATCGTGGATACAAGGCCACGAGTTTGGTTGTTGTAAATAAAACTATTTATTGTGCTGGGTTTCAGCCTGGCTTGCAGAGACCACTTCCACCCCACCCCAACCCAGTCCCTCTCCCTTCTCTCCTTTTGCTCTCCAGCCTTTTTTTGATCCCTCTTCCCCGCTCCCCAATTTCTCAAAGATGCTGTTGCCCACCGGAATCAGTATTTCCTTCCATTGTAGCTATTAGTGGCTCCTCGCCCCCACCAATGTAGCATCTTCCTCTGCAGAATAAAATCTCTATTTTTATCAATGACTTGGTGGCTTTTCCTTGAATCCAGAACACACCATTGCTTACCTCTCTTAAACAAATAGGATACGTTGTTGGGGGACCTGTTGTTTCCTAGCCCTGCAAGAGGACCCTGAGATTCTGACCCTTGGATGACCTTAATGATGCCACTGGGGATCCAGGTCTCCAGAAGACCCTGGTCAGGAGCCAAGAGACCCTGCAGGATTCTTCTTCCTATTTGAACAGCAACTGGCTGTGTGATATTGGGCAAGTCCAAACTGCCTCAGTTTCTTCCCTTGCTAAATGGGGATTAAACGGACTCTGAGCCTGACTTTCCTATCTGGAGTTGTGAAAATAGCCACAATTGAGGGATAGCCATGACCATGTTCTGAAAAGAAACGGAAGAAGAAAGAGAAATCTAAGCTGAAAGGATGCTGCTGTAGAGCTTTTGTTCCCTGAAGCCTATTTGCTTCACCCGGGGTCAGGGCGTGGGGCCGTGGGGCAGCCACTTCCCTCCCCAAGAGAAGGAAACACCTTATTAGGACCCCAGCTTCTAACCTGGGGCTCAGGAGGTTCCAGGTAACACCATGGGCTCTAGTTCTGGACCCAGAAGCTCAGAGATGATGGTGGGGAGCAGGAGGGAGCAGGAGGGCCAGAATCCAAACAGAGGCTAGGGCTTAAACCGATGTAACCAAAAGGAAACCCAAGTATGGTCCATAACCCAACCATTAAGTTCGCTGTTCCCATTAAGAGCCTGAAAGAGGACTGTTACTAATGACACAGATACCTCCATGTGCACAGTCACCAGAGTGGGCAGAAGCACTAATCCTGACCACACCCTAAACCTATCTCTAACCCTAATCCTCTCCCCATCCCTAGGTCTAGGTCTAACCTTAGCCTTAACCCTAACTTCAGACAAACACTAACCCTTTCCTAAACTCTAATGCCTATCCCTAATCCTAACTCTTCCCCCCAGGGGAGGACCTAAAGGGCAGGGGGAGCTGTGAAGCACCCCACCCCCCAAGGGCAACAACTGATCCCAGATGACTGGAGAATTTCCCACTCTCCCCAGGACTCTTTTGCTGTCGTTGCTGCCTCCCACCTCTCCCTGGATATGTGAACTCTGACCCCTGTTGGCCTTTGGGGTATGTGTGGGGGTAGGGGAGTGGAGCCAGGAGCTGCTCAACCCTGCAACAGACATCCCTTTCCCTTTTTCTCCATCTGCCAAGCCAGCACCAGCTCAGGTCTGACGGGCAATAGAGGGGGAGGAATAGAAAATGTATTGATCCGGAGTAGAAGGCACCTCACAAGCCTTGGGTTTCCAGTAAAGAACCCCCCCACACACAGAGAATGTCCAGTCTATAATCCAATGAATTATTAGATCCCCCAGCTTCCAAAGCAAGAAGTTAATGGGCTGCCAGAGGCAGGAGAGGGGGCTTGGGCCCCTGCTGGACAATGCCCAGAGTTGGGGAGAAGCAGCGGTTGGGGAGCTGAAGGGCTGGCAGCCGTCCCCAACCACTCTCACCTAACTCCTAACTCCAAGAGCTGGAACTGGTATCAGCTTTCAGGCCCAGAAGCTGCGGCCTCTGAGTCGAGCTGACACGAAAGAGCTGGAGGAAGGGTAAAGGGAAGCAATGAACCCTGTTCCACCCCTAATTAGATTTTCAACAAATCTGTTGTTTTCTCAGCCTCAGTTACCTTGTCTATTTGACAGGGATGGTTGTCAGTACTTAGTCTTCTCCTTCCAGAAGGTGATGAGGTTCAGATGAGATCATGTACATGAAAACTCCGGTCATTTGAACACTTGCTGACACCTCTTCTGTGCCAGGCATATGCCAAATGCTGGGGCTACAAGGATGTAAGAGCCACAGTGCCTGCTTGGAGGAGTTTATGGTGTGGCCAGGGAATCAAGCATATAACATGTATTATCAGAATAATAGGGGAGTAAAGTGACGGCTCAGTGACGTGCAAGGCCCTCCGCACACCCATAGAAGGTTTAAGGACAGACTCCCATACTCAAGTCCGCTGCATGCCGAGGCCCTTCACTTCCAGGGGCTGGGACTTCACAGTGGGTAGGGAAGTGCAGAATAAGGCTGGGCCCCCAAGGGGCCATGCACTATGAAAGGGGGGGACAAGGAAAAGGGAAATATGATCTGCAGTGCATTACACAGAAGCTAATTGTTTTTTTAAAAGATTATTTATTTATTTATTTATTTATTTGAGAGAGAGAGAGAGAGCGCGCGGGAGCAGGAGAAGCAGGCTTCCTGATGAGTAGGGAGCAACACGGGGCTCGATCCCAGGACCCTGGCATCCTGACCTGAGCCTGAGCTGAAGGCAGACGCTTAACTGCCGGAGCCACCCGGGCACCCCGAAGCTAATTCTTTCGATGTTGCAGCCATCTGTGCCCTCCTCACCGAGGCCTGTGCCTAGCGAGGTCGCCAGAGGATAGTGCTGTCAGGAATGGGGCTGAGGGCCCAGCTCTGCCCCAGCCGCCCAGGTTAACCTTCCGCCCACCTCTGATCTTCAGGTGTCAGGTGCCACACCCCCAGGGGGCCAGGGGGACCGGAGACTGCCAGGGACCCCGGACACACGGCCTCAGCGAGTGAGGGAGGCACTGGTCCTGAAATATCCCGGGGGCAGCGGAAAAGCTGAGAGGACCGAGATGGCAGGCCTGCACAGTCCCCAGGGGGTCAGCGAGCCGGCACCACACACACCCTGCCACACGCACCCTGGAAAAACCCTGTCAGTGGGGCTGCAAATACCCCAGGGTCTAGCCCCCCCCCCCCACACCTCAGGCTGGCTCAGTCCTCCTCTCCAGGCCAGAGGGAGAAAAATAACAAAATGAGGAGAAAATAAGCTGTTTGGCTGTGGTGTGAGCAGGAATATCCGTAGAGAGCTGCCCACCACTCACCCTTACTCACTCTTTCCACACCCAGCCGGGGCGCCCAGCAGGAGACAGACCACCCCCCTGCCCCCTCCCCCGTCTGGGCTAAAAGCAGACGCTGGTGAGCGAGCAGCAGGTTATAAATATGCCCGGGGAACTGCCGCCAACTCGCTCCCTTGTCATTCCCTGGGAGGGGATGGGGTGGGGCGGCTCCCAGGGAGGAGCCAGGGCTGCCCTGCTTCTGGGGCCCAGGAGGAAGTGGGGCTTCCAAGAGGCTACTGCACCTTTTTTTTTTTTTGCCCTTTTCAAAGGCAAGGAACCACCACCACTTCATTTTCCCTGGACATCGACTCATCTGCTCGGAAGTGGGGTTCCATCCCTGCCGGGCCGTGGCGGGGACCTCAGAAGGAGAGGGCCCAACGCCACCCTGGGTCATGGTGCGGCTCAGTGCCACTTCTCTTTCTCACACTCATTTACTCTCAGCAAAGCCCCAGTTCATTCATTCATTCAGTGGGCGTTTGCTGAGGGCCTGCTGAGCCCCAGGCCCCGTGCATAAGCACCCCGTGCATAAGCACACACGTCCGCACGTGTACGTGTACGCAGCACAGGGTCCCCGACTCCCGCGTGCTCACAACAGCGCCAGCCCCCCGCGGACTTCTGGGCTTGACCCCAGCAGCCTCATCAGGGAGGGCAGAGCTTCAGGCTCCCGGTTCTGCCTCAAAGCAGGTTGGCGGAGGTGGGGAATGTTGAGAACCAGGGCCTTCAAGCATTCCTGTTCCCACTATTGCCCAGATAAATGAAGGGTCCTTTTTCTCCTCCCTGCCCGATCATCTCCCAGTGCAGGCGCCATGCCAGGAAGAAAGAGCCACTCTGTGGGAGGCTGGGGGGCACCTGCCCAGGCTGCCAGAGCCTCATGCTTCCCAGCCACTTGCCAAGTAGGTGCCAAGCTGGGCAAAAGGGGGCAGTGCCACCCTGGGAAGCTTCCAGCTCTCCTCCCCCAGGGCTGAACCCCTCCCCTCTCCCTCCTCCCTATTAATCCTCGGAAGTGAAGGGGCCGTCCCTGGCGGCCCCTCGGCCCTATTGTGGCCCCTCGCCCTCCTCGGCTGGCGTCTAATTAACTCCTCCTGCCCCCGGTTTTGTGTGCCCCCCTTACCCCACCTTGTCGGCCCCGCCCCTCCGCTCGGCCTGCTCCCCCCCACGGACATTCCAGCCCGGCCGGGCTGGTGTGCCAGGGCAACCAGAGCCGGACCGAGGCCTAATCCTCCCGCCGCCTGGCCCGGCTGGGGGAGCCCCACTCACCTCCCCGCTCTCTGGGGGCTGCCCGGCTCGGCTGCGGCGGAGACACACAATCCGGACAAAGGGGCAGCCCCCAGGGGGCTAACTCAGCCTTCACGCCCAGGTTGTGCGGCATTTGGGGAGTTTAATGAATTGTCCATCACGCCTTTCAGGGCCCGCCCGTCAGCCTGGATTAATCTTCGGAGCCCTGGTGGGGTAGGAGACACTAAGCCTGTATTTATTACTCTCCCATTGTCACTAATTGAGGTAATTATCTGTGACTCTGGCCTGGCCAACAATGCGGCATTCACTCCCGGGACCTCGATGGGCCTGGCTCCCACTCTCAGCACCAACCCTCCCTCCTCTCTTCTCCCAAACCCGCCAAGGGCTAAGTTGGGCCCTAGAGCATGTTGGGAAAGTGGACAATGTCCCACAATGCCTCACCTCCCAACTGGTGTCTCCCACAGCCACCACTATGGAGTTGCAGCTAGGGAGAAGCCTGGTCCCCCCCAAGTAGATGAGAAAAGGAAGGCAGCCTGCCTGGGGACAGGTTTGGCTGGCAGAGCCCCCAGGTCACACAGGGACATGTTTCTGAGATTGGGGTTTTCTGTACTTTCCAACTCCTCATCTCTGGGCTGGTGACACCAGGGTCTCATAGGGCCCTTCTGTGGATGCACCTTTGTGCTCCTGTCGCCTCCAGAGTTGCAGAGTACTGGGAGGCCCTAATCCATAGCAGGCATACTCTCAGGAGGTCCCTAGGGCCTCCAGAGCTGGTGGCATGGCTGTGGATATGGTTGGGAGAGAGACTAGGGAACAGCCGGTCAGGGAGCTCAGAAAAGGCAAGAGGAGTCATCCCAAGAAGGAACATCTGGGGGTCACACTAATGTAGCCATGCAGCAACCTTAGGGAGAAACGTGGATTTGGAGAGGTGAGCAGTGCCAAAGAGTAGATTTCACGTGGAGATGGCTTCCCAGGTCAAGGCGATTGGCCTGGGGAACAGGTGTGTGTGTGTCTGTGTGTGCGTCTGTGTGTGTATGTGTATGTAAAAGAGAGAGAAAGCTAGCCAAGGAAGATTTGGTTTTTGATTAGGACTAGATGTTGAGCTCTTTGAGGACAGGGACTGTGTCTTGGTCACTGTTGTTCTTCCAAGAGCCTAACACTGTAACTGACACATAGTAGGTACTGTCCAGAGAATGGACGGATGGGTGGATGAGGCCAGTTCTTACACTGGAGTTGGGGGCCTGTTGGCTCTTCTTTTTCATAGCTGCACTTAGCCTTTTTATTCTGTCTCAGCACTTGCTGGAAGGAAATGTCTAGACCATCCAGGGACAGTTCTTGAATGGGCACTCCTCCAACTGCGAACATTTTAAGGACCTGGGCAGAACGCAGAGCTATAGTTGGAACAGCGCCATCTTGTGGTGCCTCTTGGAAGAGCTCCTGGAGAGACTTCAGAAAAGAAAGCAGGGTTATCCCCTATGCTGGGGGGGTGGGAACCCGAGGCAGCAGCCCCCTCTCCTCCCGTATATCTGAGGCGGAATTGCTGTGCCAGTGTTCCTGTTACAGTTTTATCATTTGTTCCTACCTTCTGCCAGCATTTGCTGAGAGCCTGCTCCAGGCCAAGCTTGTAGCGGATACAGAGCTAAATCAAAGGCCCTACCCTTGAGTAGCTCATGGTCCAGCAGGGGATTCCACAACGCAACAAGAACAACGAGGTCATAATCAGGCAGCAGGGAAAACGATGATATAGGTGTTGAGGAGGCAACTGGGACATTCACAGCTCAAAAACTCTCTGCCCCTCCCCTCTTCCTCAATTCCTTTCATTAAAGCTCAAACGTTTATCCTTGCTTTCCAAAGACGCTTCATGATTTGGCTGGCACACATTGTTCCAGGATCCCTGCACCTTTGCATTCCCCAGTGCCTCTGTTCCCTGTGAAGGCTTTGTGCATTCTTACCTCTCTACCTTTGCACACACCCTGGAATGCACCTCTCCCCATCCTCCCCTACTGAAGCCCATCTGGGATGTCCCTCCCTCTGGTAAGCTCTTCTAATTTCCCTTGGCAAAGTGGCCTTGTCTCCTGAAGCAGCTTCTTGGCAGGGCTTCCGTGAACAGCACATACTGGCTGTCCCGTGGAAGGTTATCTGCATAAGTTACTTATCCTCTTACTAGGCTTCTACCTTCCTGAGGACATGGGCCCCGTGTTTTGTTCATCTGGGCATTCCTTGCAGCACTGAGCTAGGCACAACATATGTCATCATTAAGAGAAGAAAGAGACGGACGGATGGATGAATAAATGGATGAATGAATGGGTGAATAAATGGATGGATGGATGGATGGACGGATGGATGACAGAGGGGTTGGTAAATGGATAGGTGGGATGTATAGATGGGTGGATGCATGCATGGATGAACAAAAGGATGGAGGCATGCACAGATGGAAAGATGGATGGATGAAGCAATTCTTCTTTAAAAGGACTCATCAAAAGCTATGTAGTATCCGGGGCTTCAAGGGAGGAAGCCCACTCCATGCCAAAACATGCAGACTGAGCCTTCCTTCACTGACAAATTCACCCTCAGTGACTCATCTCCCACGCCCCAGAAGTCAGTCACAGTCGGGGAACTGCTCCTTCTTACATACTTGTCTGGATCCTCAGGAATGCCTTCATGAACATATATTATGTTGTAAAGCCTACACTGGAATGATTTTGTGGGTTTCCTCTCCTGTATCCCTTCCTCTGTCTCACACACACCCTAGATTGGAAGCTCCCTGGAAATAGGAGCCCTGTCTGAGTCTCTTGTGTCCCTAGGGCCTGGCAGACAAGTTCAATGAAGGAGGGAACAGATGAATAACTGAGGGAACGCTCACCCTTCTCCATAGACGCACTTTGCCCACTACTTCCATACTCATGGCCAGCCATCTCTCCCGGTCCTCTTCTCCTCGCACGCCATTTATACGCTTCTGACCCCGAATGCCCTAAAGTCCCAGAATTATGGCCTGGTTCTTTGTTACCCATTTGTGGCTGATCTAGGGAAGTCCCAGGGCTCTCATGAGAGTCTGAAAGGAGAGGGGGCCTGCAGGCCCTCTAAAGCCATATTAACCTGGCCGCATTTGGGACAGAAAAGGGCTTCCCTGAGAAGAACCTGGCTGCTGGGAGGGTAGTGGCCTGTGCTAACCTGAGAGCTGCTGCCCCAAACTGACCACGCCCTCCTGCGTCTGCTGTCCCTACACCTGACCTGTGAGGCTGTCCCAAGGTTGGGGGTGGTTGTGGCCTCCGTCTCGAGGCTGGCCAGCTGGCAGACACAGCCAGATTTAGAAGTCATTTTCACAGCGGGGAGCCTCCAGCCTCCCACCCACAGTGCCCTGCAGGGCCAGTCTGAGATATGGCTCACCAAGGGCTGGCCCCCAGACCTGCAGTCACTCCTCCCCTTCTCTCTGTCCCTTTCTCCCCAGATCTTTAGCAGCCAGAGCTGACTCCAGTCTCAGGCAAAGATGGAGGAAGTCCTGGGGAAGCAGGGCGCGTTGCCTGGCGCCCTAACTACGCAAAGGCTCCCTGTACACCATCCACCCATTCAAGGGACTGTGTCTCCACCCCAGGGCTCCTCTCCTCTTGACCTGTTCCTCCTCTTCCCCAACTCTACCTCTCTCTCCCTCCCCAATACTCATGAAACAGCTCTAGAGAGAAATAATAACCAGAGCTGAACACTTGTATATCCCTTACTCTGACCAGGCATTGTTCCAAGTTCTTTTCATATTGAATCATTTAATCTTGCCAACAAGCCTATGAAAAAAAGCACTATTCATAACCCCATCTTATAACTGGCGACACCAAGACACAGAGAGATTGAGTAACTTGCCCAGGGTCACACAGCTAGTGTGCGGTAGAGGCAACAGGCCCCAGAGTCCCTGCTCTAAACACAACGCTACCCTATTTCTGCGATGATGGTAATAGGGTGGGTGAACTCTTAGAAACTGACCTCCTGCGTGTTCAGCCTCACAGAGGCTTTGGCAGTATGGTGGAGTCTCCCTCCAGGGGGCCAGCCCCTCCACTACCCACACGGCTCTCCTCTTCTACCAGCCCGAGAGCCTGGAGCCCCTGGGCTGTAGCAGAATCCAGGCAGATGCTCTCATCACTGCCCTGGTCTTCCCCAGTCTTCCTCCTGGCCTCCAGTCCATTCTCTTCTCAAGCCCAGAGGTCCAAGGCACACACTCCTGAGGGGGCCAGGCTTGCCCCAGCCTGCCCTCAGTTTTCACACCTGTCTTTATCTGAATGTGCCCTCAACTCCAGACTAACCAGACCGTTTGGTAATTTCCTACACATACTCTGCTTCCCCATATCCATGTGTCTATTTTTGCTCTTCCCTCTACTTGGAACTCCTTTCCCCAAATTCTCTCTCAGATGCCACCTCCTTCAGGGAGCCTTTCCTGATCTCATAAAATCCATACAATCTCCTTTGTTTGACGCCTTATAATACTTACCACTCGCTGTCCACTACTATCATTATTGGTGTTTCCATCTTCGCCCCATTGCAGGAAGGCCTTACTCATCTCTTTCCTGGAGCCCAGCCCAGGGCCTGCTTCCTCTCAGGTGCTCAGTAAATGCTCAGTAGTTAGAATTGGTAGTAGTTAGACTTTCAGGTGGAAGGTAGACAGACCTCAGGACACTTTGATCACTGCCCAAGGTGAACCCTACGTCCTTTACTTCCTCCAGCAAGAGCTAACTTGAAACCTGACATTGTGGGTCCCAGGCAGGTTCTGGGATGGACCCTCCAGGGTAATTTTGATCGATGCTCTCCCCTCAGGTTCAGATGCCCAAAGAGACGACCCCCCCCCCCCACTGAACCAAGGTCAGCCTGCCCCAGTGCAGCATCCAGCCCAGCGACCTCCCGAACTGTCCTGACCTGTCTGATCTCTCCCGGTGCAGGTAGGGAGTGACATCAAGATAACTGAAGACCAAAATCATAAGTGGCTTGAGAACGGGGTTGGGGCTCTGAACGCTGAGCAGGAGTTGGAGTGACTCCGTAGGGATGGGGGCAGAGGCGGGCGGCCAGGACTCCGCGACTGAGTCTGGGCGAAGCCCCCGCCCGAGTCGGCGGCTAAATTTACCCAGGCTGACTCAGCCCTTGCCCGGAATGGGGGGTGGGGGGAGTGCGCCGGGGCAGTGGGAAGAGGCAGCGGGGGTAGGGTGGGGGGCAAGGAAGGAAGAGTCCGACTGGGGGTGACGGGGTGAGCAGGGAGTTTCCATCGAAGAAAGGAGTTCCCCCCAACCCCCCACCGGGCGGGAAGAAACAGTGGAGCCCTGGGGGGAGGAACACGGGAGGCAGTGGGCCAGTGAAAGGAAAAAGATGCCAAGGTTGGACAAAGGGAAGCTTAGATTTATTGAGCGCCTACTGTGTGCCAGGCACTGTGCAAGGCGCTTTACATACATTATCGCATAAAATCCTCACAACAACCCTGCGAGGTAGGTGTTTATAAACCCCCATTTGACAGATGAGGAAACTGAGGCTCAGGGAGGTGAAGTGATTTGGCCAAATTCACATGGCTAATAAATAGAGACAGAACTGTCCAAGATCGGAGAGAGAAAAGACTTCAGTGTCTGGGTCCCAAGCCGGTTGGCGTGGGTGAGTACAAAGAGGGGCTCCGCGCGCTCCAGAGGTCTAGAAGGCCAGAGGCCTGCCCCCGACCTCGCACGGCTGGAGGTGGCAAAGCGGGGGACCCGCGCGCAGTAACTGGGTATCAACTGGTTAACTAGCAGTGCAGGGGTAGGGGGAACTCGGGAATTAGCTACCGGGGAAATCCGCGACCTGCGCGCGCCCCGTAGTGGCTACAGCGAGTATCACACCCCACACCTACAGGCTTTTGGGGATCAACCCCTCCCCCCTTCCTTCCCTGGCCAAGGTTTCTGGAAGGGGCAGAGATGCAAAAAATTTTCAGGGTTCTTTCAGATGAGTGATACCACCGGGGTGGGAAACCGTGGTAACGATTCAGAGCATCACTAAGGAACAGTGGGGAGGAGGAAAGGGGGTAAGGCCTAAAGAGGTCCCAAGCTGATTCACTGGCTGCCTTCCCTCCCCAGCTCGGACCACCACAGGCCAGGGACAGTGACAAGGCACCATCCTGCTCTGCCTTGGGGAGCCCTCACCTAAACCTAAGAGACTGGGATAGGCCCTTACCCACTTGCTCAGATCTTCTGCAAACCCTGGACAGTCTCTTGAATATTGAGGATGAGTGTAGGTGACAATGAAGCCATCCGAGAGACCCTCAGACTCTGTTCATTTATTCCTAATTCTTTCTTGGCCGTAGAGGAGAGGGTGAGATAAAAGCCGCCCCCAAGGATCCAAAGCATCAGGGATGAACTTATCCCGAGACGTATGACACCAAAGTGAGCCCTCTTCCTGTTTTGCTGGTTGTATCTGGATCTATTCCTCTTCTGCCAAGGGCCTCTATGTCACCTGGTCACCTCAGTCAGAAGCCTCTCCATCACTTTCTCCCTGCAACCCCAAGATCCTGCCCTAAAGTTGCCCTATGGCTATAACACCCCTGCCCTCCCACCTGATCCTGGCTAAGCTGCTCTGCTCTAGTCCACACCTAGTGCATCAGCCCCTGCTAAAGACCTTACCCCAGCGACCTGAATAGAGCAGGCATTAAAGTCTACTGCTCATCCTCACCTTTCCTGAGAAAGAAGGAAAGAAAGAAAGAAAGAGAAAGAAAGAAAAAAAAAAGAAATCACGAATTGGCATATGCTCCCTTTCCTTTCATTTGGGCGGCTTCTATTTCAAGTATGGGAACGATTCTGGGGAAGGGGTACAAGGAAGTCTGTGAGGAAGAAAGAAGACCAGAGGGCCCAAGGATGGAAAAGTGGGGAACACACATACAAGAAAGGGCCTGTCACTGCCGCTCCCTATTTCCCTGTGGGATCCCCTTAGCGTCCCTCGTTCCGAAGAGGGCCTCCTCGGTTCGGCTGATGACATCTAGAATCTCTCGGATACTGTCGCTCAGCTCTGCTGTCTTCCCGCCTTCCCCGGGCCGGGGCCGCTCATTTCGCCAGGAGGCGCCCGAGGCTTCCGTGTCGCTTCCATCAGAAGAGCCGCTATGGACGCTGAGCTCTGCAGCCTCGTCCGAGTCCGAGTCTGGGGCGGTGTGACGGCGGATGCGGGATACGGCTTCCCGCAGGGCCCCGGCGTAGGGCCCTGGGGTCCGCGCCCAGCCCCGACCCGCGCGCCGTGGGGCCGCCGCCACTTCCTCCGAGCCCTCGGCCCTGAGCGTGCTTCCTGAAGCCGCTGGGCCTAAGGCTGAGCGCTCTGGGCTACCTGGCTGCGTGGGGGCGTCCTGAAGGTTTACTTCGCCAACCGGGAGCCCCAAGATGCGGGAGGCGCGCTCCTCCAAGGAGGAGTCCGCGGGCTCCCCGCCCTCAGCTTCGAACCCGCGCCCCCCACCGAGCTGGTGTGAAAGGGGACTGCTCAAGAGCAGTTTTTGGCAAGGGGAGGGAAAGGCCGCGGCTCCCTCGCCCTCCTCCTTGTTGGGCTTCGGTTGAGTAGGGGCATCCCCCACGACGCGCGGCACGCCATCGGGTAGAAGCTGTACATGCTGGGTTCGAGGGGTTGGAACATACTGTGACCGTATCACCACGCACGTGGCGTCAATGACAAAGACGCCTTCTCCACGAGCAGGGCCGCGGGAAATGCGGGGCAGGGTGTGGGCGCGGCGGGTCCCCTTCCAACCCTCCAAGGTCTCAGGTCCGGCCCCCTCTCTATGACCCAGGGACTCTCTCCATCCCGTACCTCCTGGAGCCCAGGGTCTGGGGAGGGTCTGGCTCTGTCGGGGCGGCTGCTTTTTAAGGGAGGGAAGCCAGCATTTGGGGAGCCAGGTCTGTTCCTTACTTTCTTTCCCTTCCCCGGAGCCCTTGAGATGGGGCCTGGACCTGGGAGCGGGACGCGGGGGGCTGGGAGTCGCAGTGGCCAACCCCGCAGGAGCTGTCTCAGTGCTTGGGCTCCCAGCGGCTTTGGCTTGGGCATGGCCGTCGCTACCACTATTCAGGCCAGCAGTGGCCAGCCCCAGGCTTTTCTCCGCAGCGCCCTTGCTGGACTCCAGCCTCGGCCCGGCTGTTCCACAGCCCGGGGATCCCCCCAAGAGACCCCGCCCCTGTCGGAGACCCCAAGCCCCGAGGACGTCCCGGTAGATCCGAGGATCCAGCCTCTTCTTTGCGTACCCACCCTCTGTCCTGGCCGGAGTCGGAGCAGAGGCTGCGGAGGCTGGCGCCTGAGAGGGCTCGGGGCCTCGCTTAGACCCCAAGGTCCTGTGGGGGCCTTCGTAAGAAGGTGGAGCCACGTAGGGTGGCGGGCGGTCCCAGCGTCGTCGCAGGGCTGTCCCGGCTGCGCCTCTCAGCAGCAGGTGAGCCTCGTAGCTGGGGGGCCCTGGCCGCCTACCTCCCCAGGGCCCCGCCCACGCCGCCCCTGGGTCGCTCTGCGGCTGCGCGGATGGACGGGGCGGTCGCCCCGCCGGCCCCAGGCGCTCGGGTCGTGAAGGAGCTGGGGGCCCTACAGGCTGGGCCACCCGAGGGGCGTTCCGAGGTTCCGGGCGGGGCCGACCGGGGGGGCTCCTTCGGGCCCCACCAGCCTTGCGCCTTTTTCGCTCGGTCTCCTTGGCCTCCCGCTCCTGCGATGCCGCTTTCCTTTTCTCTTGCTCCCGGGCTCGGGCCTCGGCCGGGGGCCCCGCCCGCCAGTTGGTCGCCTCCTGCAGCACCCTGGAGGCCCAGGGACGGCGGGGCGGCGGCTCAGGGGATCCCGGGCGCGGCCCACACCTGGGACAATGAGCAGGAACCCAGGTGAGCAGTTTGTGGGGGAAGGGAGCCGAGGTCCGGGGAGCTGGGAGCACTGGAGACCATTTGGGGCAGCCGTGTGAAGGGGTGTGTGTGAGTGTGTGCCCGTGTGCACGTGCGTATATGTTAGGGCTGAAGTCGAAGCCGGACTCCTCACCATCTCTCCATGCACACTTTAACAGCGTCTGCCCCATCTCACCTCCTGCCCTTTCTCACACCCACTCCTGCCCCCCAAAACGATGCGGGAAGAGTCAGGCCGCAGCCCTCGGGATGGGGTAAGGGGAGGCGTGGGAAGGAGAAAGGGGACCAGCAGCACTGGCTGGTGCCTTCAGGGAGGTCTGGACCCCACTCCCCGCCCCACCACTCTGTTCCCCTCACCCGTCACCCCTCCTTCACTCACGTGCGGCTCTGGGGCCCACGGGCCCAGTGGCTGGCTTGGAAGTCCATGGGCTGTCGAGAAGGGGCGCAGCGACTATAATGACAGGAAATAGTCTTCACTTCGATCACCAGCAGCTTGGATTTCTGCACCCAGAGGCAGCTGCCAGACTCCTCATCCTGGGGCTCCCGGGGGCTGTCGGGCCCCTCGGAAAATAGCTGGCCATCCAGCATCCTGCCCCACCCCNTATATACCCAGGCACACGTGTGTGCCTGTCTGTGTGTGTGTGCGCGCGCATGTGACACGGTGCGGCGCGGACGGCACCGCGCTGCTACCTCCCCCATGTGCACGGCCGCCCCCTGGGGCCCGGGATTGAGCGCCCCTTCCCACTGCTCATGTCCCCCAAGCCTGATGGGACCTGCGCGAGTGGGCAGGGGACTTCTTATTTTTGCCAAGCTGACGGTGCCCTTCCCCCACCCCCACTTCTTCAACCTTCCTGTCGTTTTAACCCTTCACTCTTCTGCTTGTCGGGGTGCCCCACCACCAGGGTTCTGCCACAGGCTTCCTGCCTCAGACTTCAGTTTCCCCACAGGGAGGTGACGGGAATGGAACTCAAGGTCTCTGCCTGCCACTCTCTGCTGGTTTCCATGGGGTTGGGGTGCAGGGGGTCTATTTTTAGCGGCAGTGGCTGTTCGGGTGCAGAGAGATGAGTAACCAGCTTCCATGCGGTGGAGGGAGGAGGCGGTGGCTTTCACGCAGCTTTTATGTGACTCTGGGGGAGAGCTGCCTCCCCCAAGCTCAGAAAGGGTGACCCCCCACACCTTTAACTCCTTACCCTCTTAATGTTGCAGCCCGGGGCTGCTGGTAGGACACTGGAGTCTGTCTTGGCCATCCAAACTGTCCCAGGCTCCTATTCTAGATGTTTGTCCTTGGGCACCTATGGAGCCCTCTCCCCACAGCAGGCTCTCTCCCCCAATCCAGAAGCCAGGATTTGGGGGTCATACTATTCTGTGCCCACACAGCTCTCCTCAGCCTTATGGAGGACAGACTAAGGTGCTTATGCATTTGCACCCTTTCAGAAGGGATGGAGGAGGAATGGTGTGCTCCCTTGGCAAAACCAATCCCCTAGCAACTGAAATGATAAAAGTGGCCCCCATTTCCCAGCGTAGAGCTCCCCATCATCACCACTACCACAATGCCTATCTCACTTACCCCCCACCTGAAGTGGTGCTCAAGATGCTTACCTTTTACGCTCATTCTGTCCCAGGGGCAGGGGGTGTTGCTTACATCCACATGATCCCTACCCCCAAGCCTATACCAGGTGTCCCCTGATTCACCATGGCAATGTTAGTGGCAGCACAGCCCACGCCAACCCTTCCATGCAGAGACTTAGCAACCATGCCTGGCAACCATGGAGCAGCTCCAGTGGAGGGGAGGGGTGCAGGGAGGTGGGAGAAGAGTGTGTATGGCAATGGTTCCTGAGGAAGAAGGGATAATTTGCCTCTTCTGAGAGGAATAGGTAAGAATAGGCTATGAGGCTCCTTAATTTTGTTCCTAGTCTTTCCTTCTGCTCCATTCTCAGATTTTGAGACTAATTGGTTGGGTTTTAGAGGAGAATGAGAGAGGCAAAAGATTATGCAGCCCTTTGGGTACAGACCCTTCCTTTTAAGAGGATGGGGCCAGGGGGGTTGTTGTGGGACAGAGAATGACTTCATGAGAACTAGAGCAACCAAACCCAGCCCCCCGCTCCCTAATGAACCTTTAGAGATAACCCAAACAGCCCCTCTTCCCTCCATTTGACAACACCCCCCCCCTCCCCCACTTTACACACCTACCAGCTGCACTCTGGTGGTTCTTTGCTCGAAGGTGCTTCCTTCTACTCAGGTCCCACCAGAGTCCTAGGGCTTTTTAAAGCCCTTGCCTCCTCCCCAGACAAACCCTCCATGATGGAATGTGACATAAGAAGACATCTGTCCTTTCCACCATGCACTCACCCCCACACACATAAACATACTCCATTTCTAATAACTGGGAAGCCTCCCTCCCCCAAGTCTGGGAATGTGCTGTGAGCTATGAAGAGGTGAATGCAGAAGCAGGGACTTTCTCTAAAGCCAGGATGGCAGCCCTGACAGCTGCCTTCACACTTTTCCCCCATGAGGAAGCCTACTTTGGAGGAACTGGTTTGGTATGGCAGGGTTCATCAGAGTTCTTAGGTAGGTAGGGGCTAGGTAGGGACTAGGAGGTACTCTGAGATTGCTTCTGGTCTTGGACAGGAAATGGTATCAAACCTGCGAGTCAGTGGTGAGATGGTACCCAAAATTGGGCTCAGGCCCAACAGCCTAGCAGTCCTTATGGTATTTGGTGTTGACTGTTTTGGTTCACGTGGTTTCAGCAGAGGTAGAGTCTGCCCCCCGTCCCCAAGCTCTTTCTCACCTTGGAAGAATGGCAAGGCATTTTGTAGGTTCAAAGACAGTGCCAGCTCAGCAAAATTCAAACACAGGGTCCAAACTTCCCTGATTAAGAAAAGTTGATAATGGTGGCATGTCTCTCTGCCTAAAGGAGACCCTCAGTCTCTCTACCTCGTGGAGACCTAACGCTGTTAGGAGATTTTCCTGGGGTCCCAGCTATGGTTCAGGCAGAGGGGAAAGTGAGGGAATAAGGAGAACTGAGGGAAATGGGGTGGGAAACAGTTGTGAATGGAGAGTTGGAAGGGCAGTAAGTCTAGTGTAGTGGTGAAGAGCGGGCGCTCTGGGGCCAGACTGTTCGGGCACAAATCCTAGCTCTACATTTTACTAGCTATGTGGCATTGGGCTGGTTACTTAGCCTCTCTGCCTCGGTTTTTTTTTTTTTAAATCTGTAAAACTGGAATCATACCTACTATTGTTCTGAGGCTTAAATGAATAAATAGACGTAAGGCACCAAGAATGGTGCCTGACACAGTTTTACATATATGTGTATGTATGTGCATGTGCCATTATTCCTGTTGTTGTTAGTAATGAGTTGAAGAAGCCGTAGGACGTAGGACGGTTGGAGCAGTAGTGTCTGTCAGCTACAGGAATCAGACACTGCAACACCACGAAGAGGTTCCTCTTATTTTAATTAGGTTTGCCATGAAAAGCAATAACCTCAGCTAATCACTCTGCCCTCCTCCATCTAACCCCCGCCTCCCTTCATGTGCACAGAGCACAGGAACCCAAAGGCCCTCCTCCCCACCCCATTATGGGAAGAAATGTCACTAAATGGACTCAGCCTCCTCCATACAGAATGAAACAGGATGAATAAAAATATCTTTAGGAAGAGTGGTGTTGTGCTATTATCTTCGGGTGGAGTCAGGGGCAGAGAGAGAGGCAAAGGCTGGGTGAGGTCTGGGGATCTCTTAGAGATCAGAATTGGCCTGAGGGGCACACAGCCCATCATTCACCCAGAAAGGGGGCTACAGCTAGGAGGGCAGGGGCTAGGATGGGCTAGGTTGTATGTGTGAGGATAAGGACAGCTAAAAATCCATTCTCCTTCCTCCCCCCGCACCCTCCCCGGCTCCCGAGCAGGGAACAGAGTCACAATTTTCTCAAGGTTTCGTCTGTGGTTCCTAGAACTCTGGGCAGGCAGCGAGTGGGGCATATCCCCTAGTGCTGCCTGACCCCTTCCCCAGCTCAGGGCTTCTCTCCTCCTGTGAGCACCAGGGCCTGCAGGATGTCAGACAGTGATACAATGCCTTTGACCACATCATTCTCATCTACCACTACAAGTCGGTGAACCTGCAGGGAGCAACAGGGGAGAAAAGGAATGTTTAGTGATGGCCTCAGTCAGGATGAGCCCTTCCACCCCTACTCACCTTGCCAAACCCCACACTCAAAGCTGCTCCCCCCAGCTCCTTCTGAGGCACTGGCCGCCCTACCTCTGCTTCCACCAGCCTGTTGATGATGGTCTCCAGAGTCTCATGCAGGTAGCACTTGAGGACACCCTCAAAGTAATGGGATCGATGTTGCAGGGCTTTGGTCACAGACACATCTAGGTTGTTGTAGGTCTTTTCTGCTGCCAGATTCTGGGGAGAGAGAGGAAGGTGCTTGCAGGGAAGCAAGGGAGCCAGCCTCCAAACCCTGAGCCCACCCAACCGCACCAGAGGGATTTAGGGCAATTGTCAGCCATGCCCACAAGCCACACCCAACTCATTCCTTTTCAAATAGGATTTGAAAGCTTAGGAGCTCCTAAAACCCTTAGGTCCCAGAAGAGACTCTCTTCTTCTCCCTCTCCACATTCAACACCCTGCCCCTTTCCCTACCTCCCAGCCCCATCGCAATCACTCACGATAACATCAAACTTGGAGTAGATGTCCACCACACGCCCTAGGGGGACAGAGGCAGCTCAGCAAGGAGGACCTGGCACCCAAGTCTCCCCACGCCTATAGCATCACCCTCCGGGCTGAGCTGAGAGACAGCAGATTTTCCCAGAACCACCCTGGCTTCCCTGGAGCCTTCCCTCTCCTTCTGCACAATCTCTCACCTTTCTCATCTACTACTGGCAGTGCTGAGACTCGGTGTTGTACAAAGATGCCCAGAGCCACATAGACAGGGGTGGTGGTGCGGACCACAGCAATGTTGGCGTAGGTGCCGATCTGTAGCTCTTCCAGAGACTTAGACATGAACTCTGGCTTGGGGAACTCAGTGATCTGAGGAGAGAACCATCAGCTTCATCTGCAAGACCCCCCACACCACCCTTGGATACCCCTCCAACCCTGTATATAAGAAGTAAAAACCAGGGGCACCCGGTGGCTCAGTCGATTAAGCGTCTAACTCTTGATTTCAGCTCATGATCTCAGGGTCAGGAGATGGAGCCCCATGTCAGGCTCTGTGCTGGGTGTGGAGCCTGCTTAAGAGTCTCTCTCTCCCTCTTCATCTGCCCCCTACCCCCCTGTTCTCTGTCTCTCTTTAAAAAAAAGAAAGAAAGAAAGAAAGAAAAAGGGAAGTAAAAACCAGGCTGAGGACACTTACAAACAATTTGAGGAACTTGAGGATGCGCTTGTGGGTGAGGATGTACAAGGTGTTGCCTGATTCCGGGTCAATAACTGGCAGCCTGTGGATCTTGTTTCGAATTAATGAAGAGACAGCATCAAACAAGCTGTGGGAGGGTGGGGGATAATGATAAGTCCCACAGTGCTGAGCCTGAGGTGAGTAAATAGCTCCTAAGAGTATGTTTAAAACAGGGAAAACTGGTGATTGGGAGAGGGGAGCAGTGTTCAAACCAGACCTAAAGAGTGTGTGAATGTGTGTGTGTGTGTGTGTGTGTGTGTGTGTGTGTGTGTGTGTGTGTCTGGGAGGAGAGTCTTGTTTCTCTTCTGCCCACGGATCTTTGGGTGTCTAGGGCTTTAGCTACGCTGGTGGGGGCTCTTCCCCTACTAGACAAATGGGTAGCTGGAACTCACCTGGCATTAGGAGAAATGCAGACAAGTGGTTTGAAGGAGTCCTGTAGGTACACCTCTGAAGGGAAAAGGGAGGTTCACAAAATACCAGTATGGAAAACCATTTCCCAGGAAACTCTCCATCCCTTTTTCCTTTTACAACCCCCAGTTCTCTACATACCTCTCCAAGTTTCTATCTTGTGTTCTTCCAGCTCATAGATTTGTACCTGGAAGGAGAAGTAGAGAACTTGAGATTTGATCTCTCTGCTTCATTAACCCCTCGTAGTTTGCTTGGAAGAAAGGAACTAGGAATGAGGGACTTTGGGCAGGCACAGTGGTTTGGTCACTGGGCTTTGGTGTCTTACCAACGCTGATTTATAGTAGCGATGCAGGATATTGATGAAATCAGTGATGGTCAGCATGCCTAGAAGCCAAGCCAAGATCCCTCAGCACTGCTCAAAGCTTCCCTCCCTGCCCAGCACAAAATGCCAGTAATACTGTGTTCCAGAAACTTTTGCCTACCTACAAAACTTTGCTTCTTACTATCCCACAAAGGGGCAGCCCGTACACCATTAGTCACCAAAGCAAAGAAAGCCTTCTTCACCTGTAGCCAAAAGAGTAATCATCACAAAGGAAAATTCACAGGGTGTAAGACTTTAAAAGAACAGGGGTTGGGTATGTTGGGGAAAACATGAGACTAAACCCATATAAGGACAAGGATATTACCCTTGGGATGAGATAGGATGAGAGTTTTTGAACCAGAGGCTCCTAGGGAGGGGGATGGGAGAAGAGGATTTCACCCACCTGCAGGGAAGTATCAAATACAACCAATTTGGAGCTTGTGGGAATCAGGTCATAGCAGCGATGAGACTTCATGAAGGAAGTATACACACTATTGTTGGATTCTGGGGTCTCTGCATAGGGTGGGATAGTTAGAAGCTTCCTTCTATGCAACAACTCACAATCAAAAGAGGCAGAAAATAAAAGTGTAGTTTTTCAAATATTTAGAGCCTGATTTTTTATAAGGCCCCTTTTCTATCTGTTTGGTTCCTATTATTCCCAGAAAAACTAGATAAACCCCTTAGAAACTATTTCACCCAACCCCCATATCCAGGTAGGACTCTACTGGCTCCTCAGGCAAAAGACAGTTACTAACAGAAAATCTATTAATATCTTTGGTTAACCTCTTCTAGTCTGTAAGTTTTTTCTCATCTTTAACTCAAATTTCCCCTTTCATATATTTAAGCACATTTTCACTTGTTCTCTCTTCTCAATTAAGATGTAATTGAGCTTCTTAAAATTCTTCTAAGATCTACAGATGAGAAAGTCATGGTCCAAGTTGGGCCATTTCAGATCAACACTCAGTTGGAGCCCAGTGCTTCATTAACCTGGCCCCAAACCCCCCGAGAGTCCATCTTGGGGTGATCCTGTGAATCAGAAGTCATCCCACCTACTCTAGACAAATGGGAGACCCTGCCTGTGTTTACCTGTTTATTCCTCTGATTTTAATTGCTTGCTCAAAACTGGAGAAGCAACCCAGAAAATAACCTGCATGTGCTATGTACTCTGCTATGTGTACTTTAAAAATATCACATCATTTAATCCTTATAATCTGTAAAGGAAATACTGTCCTCATTTTTCAGATGAGAAAACAGGTGGGAAGCAGATAAATAAACTGCTCAAGGGTACACCGTTAGTAAGTGGGAAGAAAGACTTAAACACAGACCTGATTCCAACGTTCATGATTTTAAATCCTATGCCAGTTGTTTTTAATGTTTGATTTTTTACCCATTATACAGGTACAGTGTTTAAAAAGCCAAACAGTTCTACAGATTTTATGTCAAGAAAAACTGCAGTCCCTGGCACCTACTGCCCTGTCCTACCCCTCCCCAGAGAGGAGACCTCTTTTAGCTGATGATTTTGGCACTTATTTCTAGGTCTATAAATAACAACCTTACATTGCTGGGGGGTTTTTTTGTTGTTGTTTTTTTTTTCCATTTTGGGGCATTATCCATTATCATCCAAAGAATACGAGAAATTTTAGTTCTCCTTTTACCAGGACCCCAACACAAACATGCACTTCCCATCTCCCCATTCTTCCAGAAGTTAAACTATAATGTTGGTTACATTAGTATTTAAATAATTTTGACTGAATATTCATTATTCGGAGATAAGCCCAATGGTAAACTCCTGACTTTTTTTTTCTTCTTTGACAACTTTGTTTTCCCTGGAGTTAATAACTGTCTTGACTTTTTGTTTTTATAACTAATTCAAGTATTCATAACTAATTCCCATATTTATAACTAATTCAACCCCAAACTCTTCACCAGTTGTTTGAATCTCCTTTCAAGAAATTCAGAGGCACTAGATACTCTATTAATTTAAACCACCCAAAGAAGTCTCTCGGGAGTCTTCTGACCTGCTCAAATCTGGGCTGGTTTGCTGGTGTGCACAGCTGTCCTCCTGAGACCTTCCTTCATCACCATCCAGGGGCCCCGTTTCATGTCTCTCCTGTACTGGCACTCCTGTGTCCTGTACTCTATGTTTTCGTTTTTGTTGTTGTTGTTGTTTTTGGTTTACTTTCTTGTTTAGGTGGTATACATCTTCCTGTAGCTTCCTGAGAAAGGATGCATGGGAGGTAAATTTTTTGAGACCTTGCAGCCTGCAGATATCTTTCATGTATAATTTGACTGGATATAGAATTCTGGGTTTGAATTTATTTTCCTGAAGAATGTTGAAGGCACTGCCCCATTGCCTTCTAGTTTCTGGTGTGTTGAGAGTCCAAGGCAATTCTGATTCTTTTTATGTAACTTGTTTGTTTGTTTTTTTTTTCCTCTCTGGAAATTCAGGATCTTCTCTTTGTTTCTGGTGGTTTGAAATCTCATGATGATTGTGCTTTGGGTGGGTTAATTTCATCCACTGTGCTGAATACTCAATGAGTCTTTTCAATATGAAAACTAATGTCCTTCAGTTCAGGAAATGTTCTTAAATTATTTCCTTGATCATTTCCTTCCCTCTGTGCTGTCCTTTTTCTCTTTCTGTAACTCCTATAATTTAAATATCAGACTTCCTAGACCGACCGTTTGTTTTTGTTTTGTTTGGTGAGTTATTTTAACAACAATAACAACAAAAACATCTTCTCTCTCCTAGTTTACGCTTCTTTTTCTTTTTTTCACTTCTTTGATTTTGGGGGCTTTTAAAAAAGATTTTAGTTTTTAGTAATCTCTGCACCCAACATGGGGCTTGAAATCAGAGCCCCTAAGATCAAGAGTCATATACTCCACCAACTGAGTCAATGAGGCACCCCACTTCTTTTTTCTTTTTTTGAGGGGACGGGGCGGGGGGGGTAGAGGGAAAGAGAGAATCTTAAGCAGGCTCCAGGCCCAGCACAGAGCCCAACGTGGGGCTTGATCTTATAGCCCTGAGATCATGACCCGAGCCAAAATTAAGAGTCAGACACTTAACTGACTGAGCCATCCAGGTGCCACACTTGTTTGATTTTTTATTCTACTTTTTGGGAGTCTTCCTGAATTTAATTTTCCAAACCTCCTACTTAGTTTAAAATTTTTGCTATTACATTTTTAATGTCCAAGATCTCCTCTTTGTTTTCTGAAAATTCCTTAAAAAAAACCATGACATCCTCTACTTGTTGCATGGTGGAAATAGGTTCTTTATCTGAGTACATATTAATGTTAATTTTTAAAGTTTTCTTCTCTATGCATTGACTTCTTCCTTCTATTACTTTTTTTCCTTATTTGTTTCTTTGGCAGGGCAGTTTGGATCACTTTTCTTTTTAGTTTAGAGGCTTTCTTTAGATGTTTGGTTATCTTGATTTCAAGGAGCATTCAAACCATATTCTAAGAGTGCAGTCTTTTTTTTTTTTTAAGACTGTATTTATTTATTTGAGAGACAGAACATGAGAGACAGAGAGCAGAGAACACAAGCAGGGAGGGGGAAAGGAGTGGGGCAGAGGGAGAGGGAGAAATAGGCTCCCCACTGAGCAGGGAGTCCAACGGCTGGATCCTAGGACCCTGAGATCATGACTTGAGCCGGTGGCTGATGCTTAACCCACTGAGCCACCCAGGCGCCCCACAGTGTAGTCTTTAATGCTGATTGGCAGCTCAAGTGTACGTGTAACTCTTGTTGACTGTGAGCCGTTTAGATTGGGAACATTAAATACTTATATTTTTAGGGCTTTCCTTTCAAGGGGATTCTGGAGAAGATTATTTATTCAATTTTGTGCTTGAAGGGTGAAGTCTTTTCTGTCAGCATTCTGGAAATGAGATTGGGGAAAGGATGGGGATCTTGGCATCCAGTGCAGTTCACTTCATGCTCCCGTGTTTAGTATATGACTTCAGCCCTCTGCTGGGCCTGAGCCCCTCTCCGGACCTCCAGTCTTCGCCCAAGTTGGGAGGAGGAGTTTCGTACCTGCACTCAGTGGAGTAGGGAGTCTCTGAATCTAACTGCTTCTTATATTTTCAATGCTTCTCTTGGCTTTCCCCAGTGCTAGTTTGTAATTCAGTTTTCTCAGGTCTGCTAAATGATTTACCACTCTTGCATCTGCTTTCCAGCTTCCAATTACTATTGTCTCCTCTCTTATTCTCCCTATTCTGGTGGGTTTGTACCTTTTGAAAAAATTCTTTTGTGGTGGTTTTAGTAGGTTTTTGTGAAGGAACAAAAGTAGATGCATGTATTCAATCAACCATCTTTAACTGAAGCCCGTTATTGTTTTTCAAAGGAAACCTCTTGTGGCCCCATGCTGTTGGCCTCTGTGGGACTCCAGTGTCCCAAGTGTCCCCCATCTGGGAACTCCCCTGCCTTGCCCGAGGTGGCTGGGCTAAGGAGTTCCCAAGAACATGCCTTTTGATGCCAGTTTAAGACATGCTACACTGATAGTTAAATACCATCATTTTAGGCTACAGAATTATAAACATATTTGATTTGGCTTTCTCAGTATTTTAAAAATAATTTAAATCAGTTCCCCAATTGTAAAAATTTGAAGATTGACATAAAAATCCAAATTCTCGATTTTTTTCAAAATCAGATCTGACCAATCTAGGCTTGAATTTCTGAACAGTGACAATTGACAAGACCGGGACAGTTGCTGCCTCCTTTTAGATGTGATGAGATCTACAGGTTGTCATAGTCATATGCAGCCTACAGACCGGCTTGGTTCACAATTTGAGTTTTTGACCCTTGCCTTGGTGCTACTGCAAATATACTCAGAAACATAAAATAGGCACTGATATCACGTGGCAGTACTCAATTATGAAGATAGCACCCAGATAATTCAAATATGACTATATTAACTTTTTAGGATACCAACAAAACGAAAACAAACATTTAAAAATTCTTGTGGAGAACTCATAGATCCTTAATAATATGTCCTAAGATCTCAGCCCGTATTTCAATTCTCTGAGAAAGCGTGTACTCCTAATGCCATAATCATGTCCTGGGAAGATCTAGGAGTGTTCCTGGATAAAATCCTTTAAGGCAGGTGCCTATAAGTTCTGCTTCTTTCTAGATAGTCTAGGGTTGGACCATTCCATTCTAACCAGTTATTTGGGCAGGTGCTGGAACTGCCTTCTCCTCTGCCCTGGATTTTAGGGTTTAGTGCCTGTATTTCTAGATTAGTTTTAAGGGCTTTCAAGGCCTTTCTATAATTTCTTGTGTACACTCAGTGGCTTTAGGGAGCTCACTGGATGATAGAATCCTAGTGGCATTGTTTCTGGGCTAATCAGAAAATACCAGGCACCACTCAAACATGGTTAGCCAGCCCAGAGTTGCCTATGGAAGTTTTCCCTCAAAAATTTCCCTTAAGTGGTTTGATAATTGAAAATATTAATCATTCCCACCCTGCCCAAGATTCCTTCCTGGGTGATCCTGCCAAAATACTAATCCTGATTTGTATGGTTTGGCACATTATCTGGCCCAGTTTTGATTTTTCCCAGGGGGCATCCTGAGAGAGATTCAAAAGCATCCCTAAGGACAAGTTAGGACTGGGCTACTGCTTTCGTGGTGGGTTTCCTTTCTTCAGTAAACTTACCCTGAGGATGCTCATTTTCCAGAGCTGGGGAGCTATCTGAAGAAGTGACCTGGAGAGACAAGAGGAACAAAGATTCAGCCTATCCTAGGCTCCATCCATTTTAGCCGAGCATGAAGAGAAGGGCTGGTGAGCTAATGACATCATTTAAAGCACTAAAAGGCCCTCTTAAATATTATCTCATTTAATCATAACAACCCAGAGGTAAATACTATTATTAGCCTCATTTTCACAGATTAGAAAACTGACCTTCAAGATATATTAAACAGCCTGCCCAAGGTCACATGGCTGGTAAGGGTAGAATAGGAGTTTGAACACATATCTGCATGGTTCCAAAGCCTATGCCCGTATATAACACACTGCCTAATGAAACATTAGATCTTAAAAGCTGAGACTACAAAATCTGAGAATCCACAAGGTTCTCACAGATCTACTTTATAAAAACATGGAAACCAGAGAGACAATACTGCTTTCCGCCAAATACTAAGCTTAGCTGTAGACACTAGAATCATAGACATACCCTTTTACTATTAAGAGAGGACCACATCAGGGGCGCCTGGGTGGCTCAGTGGGTTAACCGTCCAACTCTTGATTTCAGTTCAGGTCATGATCTCAGGGTCATGAAATCGAGCCCCTCATCGGGCTCTATGTTGGGCATAGAACCTGCTTAAGATTCTCTTTCTCCCTCAACCCCCGCCCTTTCTGCACGTGTGCACGATCTCTCTCAAAAAAAGAGAGAGACAGGACCACATCTGGGGATGATCCCAGTAGCGGACTATTACACACAGTTAAAGCTTGAATGACTGAGGGGTGGGTGAGGACAATAAATGTTTTGAAACTGGGAACCTGACCTCTCTTAGCACCCTTGTGAGTCAAAGGCTCCTACAGCCCGGAGGATGCTGGTTTTCCAAGTTTCTTTGACCATGACAGTCTGACATTAGAGTGCTTTGAATACACAGAAACCTTCCGAACCATCTCTGGGCTCCCTCATGTGGGAACATTTGGAAATTTCCTTGTTATCTAGGAACCCAGGAGGGGTCACGATAATTTTAATCCACTGGAATCAACAGTTTTGGCTCCATTTGTTCTGGGTAACGTACCAAAACTAACTTAAAGGCGTACTTCACCAACATAGCTACTGTAGTAACATGAAATTAAAGGCCTTGGCTTGAACCTGGTAGGTTGGTGGTGAACGGGAGCAAGTTGGCAGCACAGCTCTAAATTTCCCTCCCTTAATGGGCCAGGGTGGGGGCAGGAGGGAAGGGGAATAATCTCCCTCTCTTCTCTCTGGGCTGCCTAAGACTATCAGCTTGGCCTGGCATTTTGGCAAGGCTATCGGAACAACAGCCTCATCACTTATAAGTGGGAGAGAGGGCTGTTCAGTGATAAAGATACACACATGGGATAACACAGTCTTACAGAGATCTATATACAAAGACATAGAAACAGCTACTTGTGCAGCTGTTTATTCTACCCATCCGTAATACTTATATACTGCACTGTGCTACAGGTTTTTTGTTCATTATCTATCCAAACAGGTTTTAAATTCCTTCAAGCCTAGAACTATTTTATATTTCTTTGTATCACCCATACTGTCTAGCATTCTGCACATAAATCTCAATTGTTTTGTTTTTTAACTCTCAAGCTGATAATGATAATGATGCACACTCCTGTGAACAGAGAGACCTAAGATTAAGTTACGGAGAGAAAGGTGATGTACAGCTAGAGATACAGACACCTATACAACAGAGTCAGGCATTACTGAATATGACATTACCTTTCTGCCTGTTTCTCCACACAGGAGGATAATTATGTCCACTTCTCTCTGCTTTTAATAACATAGGAAACCTGAGAAAGTATGACTGTAATACATGAGTACAAAATATTATTATAAAGAGACAGGCTAGATCTGACACATGGACTCACAGTTTCTTCTGAACTCTTGATCCACATTTTTTTTTTAAGATTTATTTATTTTAGAGAGAGAGCGCGAGCACACGCTGCGGGGAGGGCAGAGGGAGAGAAAAACTCAAGCAGACTTGGCGCCGAGCACAGAGCCAGACGTGGGGCTCAATCTTATGACCCTGAGATCACGAACTGAGCCGAGATCAAGAGTCCGATGCTTAACCGACCGTGCCACCCAGGCGCCCCCTGATCCATATTTCTAATTGTTTGCTGGATAGCCACAGATGTCACAAAGACTCCTCAGATGCTTCAGTACAAAACAGTATCTGTCCTTTCATCCTATTATTCTTACCGGGGTTCCCATCTCTGTTTTTTGCACTGCTCTCCTATAGGTGCCTAGAACTGTAGTATCCTCCAAGAACGAGCTACGCCAATATATCTGCTTGGAATCACAGCGCAGGGAATGACCTAAACTTGTCCTTAACATCTATCAACTAAGCTGATATGTTAAAAATGTCGCAAATCCATTTCTCTCCTTTCCACTTTCACAGTTTTAACTTAGGCTTTTACCTCTCACTTCTGCAACATTCTCTAAATTGGTCTCCCTGTCCTAAATCTATCTTCTTTTTGTCTTTCATGCTGTCTCCAAGTTCTCTCACTAGGCATCTCAGGTTTGTAAGGGACTTTTATCTCCAGCAACTAAGAGTTCACTACTTTCTGAAGTAGCTCCATCCATTTGCAGAAGCTGTTAAGAACATTCCTAAAGCACGCTCGCTGCGTTGCTCATAGAGCATCCATGGCTGCCCATATTACAAAACAAAGTTCAAACTTAGGGTGGTATGCCATACCTTCAACCTGACCTTAGCCTACTCTTCTGATCTTTTCTCCTACTGCAAGCAAAATCCAAAGCTCCAGCAACATCACACCACTGGCTCACCCCCAATTAATCTCTACATATCCCGATTTCTATGCCCGTGCTCACACTGTTCTCTTAACCTGCAATGCCCTCTCCTAGGTTCACAATTTCTCCCTCCGCTATGCTTCCACGGTCCTTTGTTTGCACCTTGATGATAGCATTTATTACAGTCTACCTTCGGTACCAGCCGTCCTTGGCTTGCCCTCACCCCCACTCCAGGCAGGCTGAGCATTTTTAAAGCAAGGGTTTTCTCTTCTTCTTTTCAAAACAATTTCTATCCCAAGAACCTAACCAATACAAAAAGTGTGAGGGCTAAATTAGAAAAGCTATATAAAAATGTTTTGTAAACCATAATACATTTATGAGTAAGTAAAATAAAAACTGATAGGTTATTTTGCATTTAATGGAATCGGAACTTTTATTCTTTATTATCATTACTACTACGACTACTACTACGACTACGTAAACTCGGTGCCCAAGGTGGAGTTAGAACTCATGACCCTGAGATCAAGAGTCACATGCTCTCCTGACTGAGCCAGCCAGGCACCCCAGACCTTTTATTCTTGTTCAAAATTCTCTTAATCTGTAAGAGCTGACTCCCTTGCCTGGGTGACCAAATGCAAATCACTTTACCACTTCGGTCTGTTTTCTCCTTTATAACTTGAGAGACAGGACCTCTCTGCAGGCAGAGAAAGGGTGTGGTAAAGGAATTACTATGGGCATGGGATTGACCCAAAGAAAGATGAATCTGCCAGTAACAGATGATGAAAACCAAGACACGAAAGAGTTACTCTTCCTGACAGAGGATATTTGGTTCCAGAGTGCTAGAAAAAGGCTCCTGAGAGTGACAGTGGATCCAAACATGTAGCAAGCTACCTGCAGCATCTCTGGGAGGATGACAGGGACCTGCCACAACTGATCAGTGCCTGCTAGCCAAGAATGATCTATGCCAACACGCCTGCTTAGAATTGCAGAGCAGGGCATAACCTAAAGTTGTCCAGGGACACAGCGGCCTCTAACACGGAAAGATTCCCTCCTTCAGGGAAAGCCCACTTTTCAGTCTTATTAAGGCAATGTGATTTCGCTAGACAACTCGAAGCAGTATAAAAGTCCTGATCTCCCTCCTGCCAGCGACTGCAGGGCTCACACTCAGACAACCGGGGGCCAGGTGCTACCCGCAAGCGGGAGTCCCTCGGAAGCCCCCTGCCTTACCCAGGAAAGCCGGATCACAATCCTGCTCTCTCTGGCAAACCTCTAAAGGTTTGAGGTGCTAAGAGGAAAGGAGGCCCGAGATCGCCGAGGTATGCTCGGGTTCCTAACGAAGAGCAAAGCGTCACTGCCAGCTCGGGCTGAGAGTACCGCGGACGTAAGGTAGGCACCGCGCGGCCCAGTCCCAGGAGATGCACTCAGCAGAGGGGCAGGGTCAAGGGACAGGACAGAAACCGGCTTCTCATGCAGCGCCGGTCCCTGCCCAGGCCTCCCTGTCCCCTAACGGGGTCTCGGGCTCCACAGCGCCCCCCGCCGCCCTCCCGGGATCCTCACCGTCTCCATTTCAAGACGCGCTGACTGGGTTCTCTCGCTTTAGGAAGCTCTCTGGGAGCCGGGCGGGAGGGGCGGAGGGGGGCACAGGCCCCGCCCCACGTCCGCTACCGCGACACCACTTCCGCCTACGACGGACACACGCAAGCCAAGGGCGGAAGGCGGGGAGTTCACTCTTCCGGCGTGGCCTGGCCTGAGTAACCGCCCTCCCCCGGGCCCTCTCGGACCTTACGGATCCGCCGACGGCGAGGGTGACTGGACGGAGCCGCTTGTATTTAAAATGTTCTTTTTTTATTTGTCGTTTAAAAACAAACTTGGAAGAAGCAAAATCCAAAACTTGCCCTTTGCCTCTTGCAACATAAATTATGTACAGTTCAGAATGATCGCTGATACAAAACATGCCAAGGACAGGGCGCTGGGGGTGGAGGGAGAGAGGGCGCTTTAAAAAAGGGAATCATTTCATCCGTTGTTACGAAGGACCAACCTTGCTGTACAGGATACACACAACACAAAATAAAGTCTTCACGGGATTCACACTTGTCAGCGATTTATTTTTTAAAAAGGGGGAGGGTCCTGGAGGTGAGGGGAGAAGACTGTAAAAGGGAAAAACTGAAAATTGAATATGTGCAAGTGTAAACCAACCCAAAATACAAACACGGGGGGGGGGGGGGGGGGGGGGAANGGGGGGGGGGGGAGAGGAGGGAATTCAGATGCAATTATACAGGCGGGGTACTTAAAAAAAAAACAAAACAAAAACAAAAACCAACAACCAAAATTCCAACCTTGTAGCTTGGGTCTGAGTTAGTTTATATAAAAATTAAAAACTGTATAAGGTTTCTTCACTAAATTCTACAGGACTATCGGATATCTAGCATATGCTTACAAAGTCTGCCCCATCCCCTTTTCCCAATCCCAGGGCCCAAGCCCCAACCAGAGCCTGACTCACATGAGCCAATCTCCCCCTCCCTGTAGCCTAGACCTTTTGCTCTTGGAAAAGGAATATCCAATGGCTTTGGGGGCAGCAGCCCAGTCTCCCCACTGTCTGATTTAATGACACTGGTTTCTGTGGGGGTGGGGGGATGTTATTCTTTTAAACATTTGCAGCTTGAAACAGTTGAGGAAGCAGCTTAAAAAAAAAAATTCTCCCTACCCCCATCAATCCGCAACCCCCCAAATTCAAAAACAAAACAAAACCTAAAATCACAACAGCGACCTTGCTCCCCCTCCAGCAGGCCCGCCCATCCACCGCCACCAAGCCCACCCCTACACTCCACAGACATTTGATTCTTGAAAATATTAGTTACAAAATGCCCTTTGCCCACAGCCCCTAGGAGAGAACTGCATATAAGCTTCATCTTCATCCCCACACTCCCTACTCGAGAGGGGTCTGGGGCCTCACCCACCCCCAACCTACCCCTACCCCCCAGGAAGAGGTTCAACTGCAGCACAAGCTTGGGCAGAAAGGGGAAGGAAAGGGAGGCAGGGAACCCATCACCCTCTGGCTCCCCCTGGGGCCAGCTCACTTTTGTGCGTTATAACATAGTCCAACTATACAACAGGGGTGAGAATTGCCCAGCCTCTATACCCCCACCTTACAGCAGTCACAGCCAGGGGGTGGGGAGGAGGGGGTGAGGAAAAGGGCGGTAGGTTGGGTAATGGAGGGGGCCCCCCCACAAGGGGAGCTCCATGTGTCCGCCCCACGCCCCCCTACCATTTATAAACTGGTTTTGTAAAAAGAAAATAGATATATTTATATAGAATATATAAAGCACAAAAATTAGTAGTTTTACATTTGCTCTCCCCGGGGGTGGGGGGAGAGGGGAGGGTTCTCACCTCCAGCCGGCTCCCCCATTCCCCACAAGACTATGTACAATCCCATGTATAAATAGATAAATACCCCCCACCCTCCCCGCGCTGACACTAAGCTCCCCACCCCCACATCACCACCCCTTCCCACCAGACCAGCAGCAGTTTGGTGACTGAGGGAAAGTGGGAGCTCCGGGCCACACCCTGCCTCACTGGGTATGGGCATGCCACTCAGGGATAGCCCTCACCCTACCACCCACCCACCCCATCCAGGGGCTGGAGGGCAAATGGGCTCATGATGGGGTTGGGAAAACAGGAGGGAGATATCCTGGTCCTAGGTTTAGCACACCCCTCCTGCCCCCATGTCCAGATGGAGAAGGAAGTCCTAGAGCAACTAGGGGCCAGTTATCCCCAATCTTCATCATCATTAGCCTCAACCACCATCCCATGCCCATAATTAAAAACAAAGATGGATTTTTTGTTGTTGTTTTTCTTCCTCTTCCTACCCCCCTTCCACCCACTCAGAAGAGGGCAGTGAGGCGGAAGAGAGGGTCGGGGCAGTAGGGGGCTTGGAGAGGGTCTCACATTTCAAAACAGCAAAAAATCCAACACTTAAATGAGGTAGGTGTGGGTGCGGGGTCTCCTTGCCCGGCTTGCCTGGCTTGCCCTCCTGGGCAGCTGGGCGCCTCTTTCCCGTTCATGTTGCATTTGTCAGAGTGGAAAACAAGGAAACACAACCCATAGAGAGACAGAAACACAGAGGAGAAGAGGGAGACAGAGACAGATTGAGAGGGAAGGGGATGGGAGTGAGGGTGGGGGCAGGACCCGGCAGGCAGGGCCAGGTGTGGGACCCGGCCTTTGGGATTGTCAAGCTTAGTCAAGTCTCTTTGCAGCCTTGAGTTGGGCCGGAGAGGTCGGTGGGAGCAGCAGGGCTGTGAGGCCCGGCCACACATCCTCCTCCCCCCTCCCTGCTGCCTCCCAGTTGCTTCTGGGTAGTTCCCGGCCCATATCCCCCTCAAACCTGAGATGCCCAATGGCTGCTTCTGTCTGGCCCCTCCTGGAGCTGGGGGCAGAGATGCCAGCCTGGGGGCCGGTGGCGGGGAAGAGGGTTGTCCCTGGTGCCCAGGGTGGGCTTGGCCTAGGGCCCTCTGCCCCAGCCTCCTGCTCCAGGGGCTCCGGTCAGCCGGCAGCCCCAGCCCTGGGTCCTGGCTCTGGCTGCTACCTCTCTTCCCCCTCATCCCTTTCAGGGAAGAGGTTGGGGGTGGGGGGACTCCCCTGCCTGGTAGCCTCTAAGCTTCTTAGTTCATCCATTTTCGACAATTCCAGGCTCCACAGTGGCAGGGGATCTTGTGCTGATCGTCCTCAAAGTCAAACTGATAGTCATAGGTCAGCTGGAATGAGAAGAGGGCAGAATCGATGCCAGCCCCCCAGAGGGAATGGGGAGAGGGCAGAGATCTAATCTGACGGCAGTGGACTTGGAACTTGGTTCTGGGGAATAACACAGAAGAGGGAACTGCTTTGTCACTCACACAAGACACTTCCTCTCACCTCCTCTCCTTTGGGGATTCGCCGGCTGGAGATGATGATGATTTTATCCTCCTTGTCAAACGTCACAACTTCCGCCACACAGTTAGGGGCACAGGAATGGTTAATGTACCTAAGCAGGGGGCCAGAGTCGGGGATGCCAGGCAACTGAGTTGGGATGGTTTTGGTTCCCTCTCAGCCCACCCTGAGTGTTACCCCCAGGGACCCCTAAGTTCCTTCTTCCTCATTCCTCTCTCACCTGGCAGGGCCTCCGGTCAACGTAGCATCAATCACATGTTCGTTGTTTATTCGGAACATGTAGATGCCTCGATTCTAGAAGGGAAGAGTTTGCAGAAGTGGGAAGAGCATCAGGGAGCAGCAGCAGTGCTGGCAGTGGGATCAGGCAGTGGACTTGGGCAGTGGGCTTATCTTCATTTCCTAGGCTGCTTTCTCCCACCTCTCACCTCCTCCTCCTCCCACAGCTTCCCCCTGCTCCCCGGCCCCAGTTCAGCCCCTGGCTCCTTGGCGGAGGAGGGGCCATAAACCAAGACAGCCCCTCTGCCAGCCCATACCTGCTCCTCATAGATTTTCTCCCGCCGGTTGGCCACCTCATTGCGAATGATGGTGCCAATATATTCGATGACCATCGTGTGCTTTTCTAGGTCCTTGGCGGCGTAGAGCCCCAGGCCCTGGATACGGGAGCGGGCCAGGTACACGTTGTTCTTCCACTCAGTGCGCAAGCGCCGGTACTGTGATGACTTGGAGTGCACAAACTGCTTGCTGTATGGGGTGTTGGTCTCGCCTGTGAAGGTGCTCTGATAGGCCTTGGACATGCTGGTGCTGTTCAGGGTGTGAGGCCTGGGAGGTGACACAGGCCATGACAAGACAGCTCTCCCTCAGACCAAGCACATACCGCCCGCCTCCTCCCTGGGATGTGCAGCATGCCAGTTAGGGGCATGTGCTGTTATGGAAATGAAGTGGAGACGTGTGGGTCTTGGCTTTGGTGAGACAGCCACTAGTTGTGGGGACCCGTCCAACACCCTGAGTGGCACAGAGAGCCCAGGATGGGGGATAGGGTGTAAGGGGGGGGCACCAATTCCCCTACACTGAGCCCGCTCTTCCATCTCCCTGCCTTATACCACCCTCCCGCCACACATTACACAAGGCCACGCTCCTCTGGGAGGTCTTCCCCAAGCAGCCCAGGCCTGGCATTCAAGCTCATGATGTGCTCAGACATCTGAGTTCTACCTCCTGTACATACTAGAAGCCCTGAAATTGGGGGCCATGTCTACCATATTGATCTGCATTTGAATCAAAAGTGGCTCTGAATTCACAGCCGAGAGGTGGTATCCTTTCCTTTTTTCAGACTGTCCCCTTCTCTGACATAATGTTGGGCTCTGTGCAGATGGCTCAGTGCAGGGGAATGACTGCGGCCTGGCAGGATGCCTCTTCACCACCCTAGGGCACCAGCCAAAATCTTGCCCATCCCAGAGCAGTGGTTTTCAAACGTCTTTGATTCTTTTTGATTTAGTAAAGATTTTTAAAAATGTTTTCTTTAACAAAATGTTATTGGAATTCCAATATGTAAACCAGATGAAAAGAGAATGCTTCTGGTTGAATCCAATTTGGGGAAGGGGAGTTATGCATGGGGAGGGCCAAGTTCTGCTCACCCAGTTTATGTGTTCCAGAACTTTCTGAAACACACACATTTTGAAAACCACTGCTGTAGAGCATCGAGGACTAGGGATGAGTGGGGTAGGAGAGCCTGATGCTCTATGCTAGCCCAAGGAGCAACAAAAGCCCTTTGAGAAAACCCTGCTACGAGGATTCTGCCTCCCTCTACCCAGGGACCAAAGTCAGGCCACTGTGGTGTACAGAAAGAGCAGTGAACCACAAGTCGAGAGGTAAGGTTCTGGTCCCAGCTGTGTGACCTTTGTCTAGTCACTTAACCTTTCTGGGTCTCAGTTTTCTCAGCTGTAAAATGGGGGTCATACCACCTGCCCTACCTACCTCATAAGGTTGTTGTGAGGATCAAATGAGATAATGGATGTGAAAACGCTTTGAAAAAAAAAGTATAAAGTGCTATACAAATGTAAGGTTTTATTATTTTTCTATTATATTTCTAATTATTTTTGACACCAACTCAGCCTGGGGAAGGGAAGGTGACCCTAGCCTTTATGGGGTGTCTCAGGTTTGGGAGAATCACAGGCCCCCTGGAAGCAAAATAAGAGAGGAAGGAGGTGACTGGCTCCCTTATCTACTTCATAAAATTTCACCACTGTCTACCCAGAATGTCTCCAATGGCCATTCCCAGGGTGCCCAAGGTAAGTCTGTCCCAGACCCCAGGTCAACCCAGGACACCTGAGCATGGTAGAGAAGGAGGAAAGGGATAACCTACGTGATACCTGCATACCCTCTAATCAGGAAGCCTAGAGTGAACCCCCAAACCTTCATAATGGGCCGGAAGGCCCCTGCCAACCCCCACTCCCACATCCCATGGCCCCCACACCACAAGCTCACCGTTTGTAGTGTGTGAGGATTTTAGGCTCCGATCGGGCACAACCGGTAGGATTAATCATGAGTGGCAGCTCCATCAGGGGGTGGCGTCCATAGCGGAATAAATAGTTTTGACAGCTCTCCACTCCAGGCAGCTGTGGACACAGGTCGTGCTTGCCTTAGCCTGAGCATTTGGGGGGGGGGGCAGGACCAGAGTCCCCAGTGCCCACATGGCCCGTGGCCCCCGGCCCCCTCCTTACTGATTCAGCTATGCGTAGCACGGCGTGCACCGTCAGCCCAAAGAGCTCCTCGCCTTTCAGGTACTCGGGGAAGAGCCGCAGCATGTCGGCCTCTTTTCTCATGGCAGCCACGGGCTCAATGATGCGATTCCACACCGCTGAGAGGCAAGGAAAGACAGCAGCTCTCAGAGGCAACTTCTGCTGACTGACCTCAGCCTAACCTCGATCAGGAGCTACGGTCCTTTTCTGTAGCCTGCACAGCTCCCTCCCACGAGGCTGTGTGGTTCTTCAGCACTCCCCGCTGGCCTCCCAGTCCCACACTCCCTCAGCAAGCCAGAAGGCTTCCTACCCTGGAGGGGCATCTGAGAGCCCTAGGCCACAGAGACAGGATCCAAGGGCCCAGGAGACCCAGCACAGGCCACAGGGCCTAACTGAGAGCCAGAACAAGAGGCCTGCTTTGGAGGTGGGAAGACTTGGGTTCAGGTTCTAGTACCGGCTATGGGCCCTTACGCCAAATACTTACATCTCTCTAAGGCTCTGTTTCTTTATGTATACACTGGGCAAAATGAAAGTACTTACCTCACAGGCTTGCCATGAACAAAACAGCCTATGTCAATCACTTCCTTTAGTTCGTGGCGCACAGTATTTGCTCACTTATTTCTATCGCTAACACTAAAGCTCAGAGCAAAAGAATTCTGACCAGGGAAAAGCAATCATAAGGAACTCATGGTTAGGAACAGGGTGAGCGAGACAGATGACGCGGTCTCAGAATCGTATTCTTTAGTTCCGCTGAGGACAGGAAAAGGAGCTAGAATACGTGAAGCAGACAAGCAGAATATCTTCAACCACAAGGGAATGTAAGATGACCGAGAGAGGCTAGAACACTTTCCCTGGGGATCTTTAAAAGACCTCCACCTGCCTGAAGCCCGGGGAGGAAGCTCACTCACAGAGAGCCCGTGGAGCCCTTCCACTTCCACATGGGCGTTTCGCGGGCCCAGTGCTCACCCTGGGGGGAGGCGTCGGCAAAGACCAGGTCCTCCAGGCCCTGCTCCATGACTTTGATGATGAACTCCGGCCTTCCGTTGTTCTCGCCGATGGAGCAGCGGTAGCAGCAGCGGCGGTTGTTGGTGCGGAGGCTCCAGTAGATGCGCGTGGCCTCGTAGCCCACGGGATAGAGGGCGGTGGCGCTGTGGAAGTCCGCCATCTGATGGGGCAGCAGCTGTCCGATGGCATGGAACACAAGGCCCCCCACGCGGAACATGTGCAGCCGCTCTCCCCGCTGGATGATGCTGGCGATCTGCTTCACCTCGTCCCGCTCGATGTAGACCCGGCGGAAGACAGCGAAAGAGCTCAGCTCCTGCTCACAGGGCCCCTTGATCTTATGCATCGGACACAACATGGTCTTGTCCTTGAAGAACATGCACTTGGCGCGGATGGCGCAGGCGAAATGGTAGACGCTGGGGCAACGCATTCGATTGCAGCTGCTGGTGGCGCCGGTGCGCTGGCACAGGGAGCACTTGGTTAAGAGTCCTCGGTGCAGGGCGACCTCCACGTTCATCAGCGCCCCGCCCTGGGTCTCGTAGACCTCCGTGGACCACAGCGCACAGTTGAGGTGCACCCACAGGTCCAGGTCCAGGTTCAGCAGGCGGGCAGGCCCATCAGTGGCCCCATCACCCTCCTCGTGACAGAAGCAGCAGCGCCGCATGTCACGAGGCACCTTGTCGGGTCGCAGGGCCGTGCCAAGCTGTTCCATGAACTCCGCCACTTCCCGCTCATCCTCCTGCCGCCCGCTGCCCTTCTGGATGGTCAGCAGCAGCCGCAGCCGCTTCCAGCGCACCCCCTTCCACTTCTTGAGCCGAGGGGGCCGGGAATCTTCAGCTTCTTCAGGGGGCCGGGCTCGGGGCTTGGGTCGGGCTGATTCAGGGGATGAGGCCAGTGGCAGAGGCGACGGGACTGGTGGCTCAGCTAAGGGTTCAGTCGAGAGTTCAACCAGGGCTTCGGCAGGGGGGCTGGCAGGAGAGGGTGCCAAAGGGGATGGCGGCGGGGAGGGTTCTTCAGGAGGCGGGGCGGAGAGCTGTCGCACATCCAGATTGGAGACGTTGTAGGTGTAGCTGTGCTGGGTGGGTGGCTCTGGGGCAGGGCTCTCCTACGGGAGGGCACGTGCCCAGTATCATCAGCGCCAGCTCCTCGCTTAACTAGCCCCCTCCCTCCACTCACCCACATTCCACTCTCCCTTTAAAAGCCCTCTGCCTTCTTTGCCCTAGCCAGACACCCTCCCGCTTTTCTCCCCCAGACCCACCTGTTTCAGGAGGCTCAAGATGTCTAGCTGGCTCTTAAGGGTATAGCCGGGCAATACTGCATCAAACTGCTTCAGCCAATCAGGGCCAGCTTCTGGGCTCTTGCCTCCCAGACCCTTTTCTTTCCCTCCTGCAGGAAGGAAGGGGTCAGAACCTCCCACCAGAATCCCTCCCTGCAGGTCTGGAGGAGATTTCCTGCCACACTCACCAGGGCCCTCGGCTTCCCCCTTCTTGGGTTCAATGCCCGCCCGGGCAGGGCTCTCTGGGAACAGCACCTCATAGGAGTTGGGGATCTTCATGCTTAGCAGCTCTGCCACTGCCACCATCACACCATTCAGGTTCTGCCAGGGCAGGGAAGGGGACGGGAGGACCGTGTCGGCAGTGTGGAATGGGCACTGCCGCTCCAGTTTGGTGGGGACAAAACACCCAGAACCCCACTCCCCAAGCGGCCAGTCAGTCCTGCCCTTCCCACACGCTTCCTTCACAACACCTCTCCCAGACTGCTGTGGTTCTTAACGGGCGCTCCGCAAGAAGGGACCCATGCCCACCAAGTTTAGGAATGACACACACTCCATTCACCACGTGGAGACTCACGATATACACTAGTAAATTAAAGAATCTGAGGAGTCCTGTAGTAAAGAAACTTGTTTTGGGGTTTCAACTGGGATTTCCAATTTTTTTTGACCACAAAACCCTGTCATTAAAAAATAACAGAGTTCCACCAAACGTGACTGGGGACATGGTGTCTGGCTGCATTTGTCCCATTACGTGCACTCTCCTGATTTGCTGACTCGTGTCTATCACTGGATTGTGAGCCCTCTGAGGGCAGGGACCCCCTGTGTTTTATTTACCCTAATCCTGCAGCCTTCATCCCAGGCATTCACACACAGTAGGTCCTAGTACATAGCTGTGAGTGACCGAATTTAACCACACATGCTCCAGGGATTGCCTTCTGACCAGGATCCCTTCGGCCTCCAAGGAACCCCCAGGACACACCTTGGCCGCAGCAGCAGACACCGTCAGCATGACTGACACCTCACTTCCTTTGCCCTTTTCCCAAGTTGTGGCAGGCAGCTTTCCAGGGGCCTCCAGGTCTAGGGCCCCATAAGGTTTGGTATCTGGGAAGACTGAATGAGACAGGGACCTGTGTAAGCTTCAGCTGCCTTTCTCCCCAGCCTTGGACAACCCAGCCCTGCATGGCCCACGCCCAGAGCAGCCTCTACCTGGGATACTGGCCCGAGGAATGATGGGGATGACAGGGGAGAGAGCCCGGTCTTCCTGCTCCCACCGGCCTGAGCCCAGCTGAGGGAAACGAGGGGCCTCCTCCCCCAGGATGCTTTCGGGGGAAGAAGCCGGCACAATGCTATCAGGAGAATCGCTGTCCTCATCACTCTCCATCCTATGGGCCAAAAGTAGACATTTGTTGGTACAGCCCTGCAGACTTCCCCTCACAAATCTAGAAATTAGTAGATGTCATAGCCTTATGTGAAATCTGCCATTGGCCGAAGGAAAAAATGAGGCAACCTGCCCCCCCCATTCCTTATCCCCATTTCCAGCCCGCCCCCCCCCGGCCCACCTGACATCCTCAGTCTGATTGTGAGGGGGTGTAGGCAAGGCGGCCAGTAGGTCTAGACTCTTCACCTCTGAAGCATCTGAAGGATAGGAAGGGAGACAAAAAGTCAGGCTGGTGGCCAGAGCTGACCGGGCTGTCTCTCCCATATTTCAGGCCTAACTAGTATAAGACCTAGCTTAGCTCTCATGACCGCTGTTATCTACCCACCCGCCTACCTCCCTACAAGTCTGGGGCAGAGAAGCTGTATTTACCAAGTCTTTCCTATGTGCCAGGCACTGGGCTTTGTTTATCAACGTCTTAACAACCCCAGCAGAGGACTACAGTAACACCTATTTACAGTGAGGAAATTGGGGCTCACACAAGTCAGTCATGTTACTTAGCCGTGGTAACACAGCTTAATGAATACAGGAACCAGAGAATTCAAAACCAGATTTGACTGTACTTCTAGACCCACTCAAGCACTGTGGGTTGTGCCTCGTGAACAAAAGTCTCAGCAATACTCTTCCTGCCACCCGCCTCCTCTGTTGCCTGTGCTCCGGACTCCTGGCCTCCAACCAATCAGCCTTGAAGAGGCCCTTCCTCAGCTCAGGTACCCTGTCACGTGCACACACAGGCCCACATGCTATCATTCCCGTCTCAGACCATATGAGAGGGCACACTGACTGATGTGGACCCCAGCCACCAAATCCTACCAGAGAAGGAGAGGCCCACTCAGCTCCTGACTTACCCCTCAGTGTCCCTTCAGTATCCCGGGCAGAGGCAGCATCCTTGGGGTGCTCCCCCAGCTCTTCAGATGGAGTGACGCCATTCACCATCTTCTGCTGCACCGATGGGGGTGGGGTGGGGGGCAGCGACGAGGGTGGTGTCGGCGGGTTACTCAGGTTATTCTGGGGGTGGGGTGGGGTGTTGTGTGCAAGATGGTAGAGGGAGAATGACGTAATCTCCTGGCCCCACACGACATCAGCAATTTCCTCATCTTCCACTCCCACCTCCGCCTCCCCAAGAACCTCGTCATCCCCAAAAGGTATTGCCATTTTTCTGACCTTGGTAAGCAGCTGGGAATAGTAGTCAGGGCCAGTGGACAGCGCCCCACTTCCAAAGGCCCCCCTCAGCTGGCACTGCCCATTGACTGGGCAGCCACTGCCGAAGGGAGCAAAGAGGCTAAAATTGGCGGTGATGGTAGGCTCCGTTAGGGGCAGCAGGGACAGCTCCTAGGAGGGGCAAGATGACAAGGTTGGAAACCTGCAGCATATACAGCTCCACCACTGCACAGCTGGGGGCCAGGGTGCCCCCTATCCTGGGATGGGACCAAGGGGCTGGCTCCTGGGGGTCACCTGTTTCAGCTGTTTCAGCAAGGCCTCGCTGGCCCTGACCCCGTCCTCCTTCCGCAGCTTCTTTCGGGAGCTCACCAACCTGTCGCTTGCCTTCTGCACCCGCTTGGGCTTTGGTGTCACAGGTTTCCTTGCTGCTGTATCCTAAGCCGGATAAACCCACAGTGAAGGCTGCAGTCTTCCTCAGAGCCCTCACCTCTTCTGTGTGAACCAGACCTGCTCACGTTGCCCCGGGTTGCAGTCCCCATTCTATCTGCTCCAATCTATCCAGAGCACTCACCTCCTTGTTGCTGGGGGTACCCTGTAGTTTCTGCTCCAGCCCAGCCAGCTTGCTGTCAATGTGCCCGTTGATCTCAGCTCGCAGCCCCTCGGGCCCCCGCCCAGTGCTGAGTTGCACATTCTTTGCCCGTAGAAGCTTCTGCAAGAGCAGATGCCCGGCCTCTGAGCGGGGGCCTGCCAGCAGGAGGTGGTTGCTGGTACCTGGTGCCCCTATTGGCTCCCCGTTGGCCTCCCTCTTCACCGCCTGGGCTCCCAGGGCACATGGCTCCTCCCGAGGCTCCTGCTTGATGCTGAGATGGGGTGGCTCAGGCACTGCCTGCCCGTTCACCTGCTCCAGACGCCCAGGTACCAGGCTGCTCTGCTCTGGCTTCTGGGCTTCCACTAGGTTGTCTGGGGGGTCCCAAGGTCCCAGCCCCTTGCCGAAGAAGGTATCCGCAAGCTGGGCAGCAGCAGGTGAGACCCTCCCAGAAGGCAGCTCCAAGGATGGCCCCTGGGGCTTTGGGATCCCTGGCTGGGTGGGGGGGAGCTGGGCCTCAGAAGGGAGCTGGGATGGGACCAGAGGGCTGGCTCCAGGGGGCTGTGAGGAAGGTCTCTTTGGCTCTTGGGGGCTGGATGGTGGAGGTGTGGGATGGACAGGGCCGAGGACCGGTCCTGCGGCTAAGGCTCCTTGTGGGGCGGGGAGCCGGGGTGGGCCCTGAGGTCGAAGTCCTGCCCCTAGCTCCTGGAGAGGGCCTGTCTGGGATCCAGGGAAGCCCCCAAGTTGGGGCTGGCGGCCCAGGAGGCCCTGGAGGGGAGAGGGCTGGGCCCCAGGCTCCTGGTAGGGTGGGGCCTGGCGCACTGCCTGACTCTGCTGCAGCTGCCGCTGCATGAGGAGCGCCTGTAGCTGCTGTTGCTGCTGCGGGCTCAAGTGCCGCAGCTGGGGGTTTTTGGCCAGGACTCCTTGGAGCTGCGCTCGAAGTTGACCCACTGTTGGCATGATTCCAGGTCCGGGCAGCCCCGGCCCAGACTGGGGGACAGACCCTGCTTTGGCAGGCTGTGGCCCTGCATTATTTTGCACCGGCCGCTCTAGTCCAAGGGGCTGTTGGGAGCCCAGAAGGTTCTGGGTCATGGTCCCAGGCTGCTCCCCTAAAGGAACAGAGGACTGGGCCAGCAGGTGGGGCACGGATGAGGCCTCTGAGGATGAGCCGCTGCCTGCTTGCCCATGGCTTCCCACACCTGCTGTGTGGAGCAAGTTCATTTGCTGCTGCTGGGGCCCCGGGAGCCTCAGAGGCGGCTGCAGCTGCACAGGGCTGGGCTGCGGCTGGGCCTGAGGCTGGACAAGCAGGAGCTGCGAGTCCCCGGAGAGAGAGGGCTTCACCTCCCCAGGTTCAGTGGCCGCCGACTCAGCAACAGCCCCTAGGGCTAGCGGCGCCCCCTGATGTATGGACGGCCCCTCCGCGGCCTCTGGAGGAAGAGCCGTCTCTACCATGCTCTGCTCCTTGCCCGTCAGGATGGTGGCGCCCAGGGCTCCGGGGCTAGAAAAGTGTTGCGCAGGCTTGGCAGGCATGCCAGGGCCCAGGGGTACCTGCTGCTGCGACGGCTGCGGCGGCTGCTGCGGCGGAGACAGTAAAGTTCGACTCTGGTTCAAGAGGCCCATCTGCTGCTGCTGCTGCTGCTGCTGCTGCTGTAATTGTTGCTGCTGCTGCTGTTGGAGCTGCTGCTGAAATTGCTGCTGCTGCTGTTGGAGCTGCTGCTGTTGCTGCTGCTGCTGTTGGAGCTGCTGCTGTTGTTGCTGTTGCTGTTGGAGCTGCTGCTGCTGCTGCTGTTGTTGGAGCTGCTGCTGTTGGAGCTGCTGCTGCTGCTGTTGTTGGAGCTGCTGTTGTTGGAGCTGCTGCTGCTGCTGTTGGAGCTGCTGTTGCTGCTGCTGTTGGAGCTGCTGCTGCTGTTGCTGCTGTTGGAGCTGCTGCTGCTGCTGCAAGGCGGCCATGGGCTGAGCACTGAGTTTGGGCTGCCCACCATGTGGCATCAGGCCCTGCTGCAGATGGGAAAGGCCTGCCATGGATCCTTGCTGGTGCTGCTGCTGCTGCTGCTGCTGGGCCGTGACCAGCCGGTGTCCCATAAGGCCCTGACCCTGCTGTGCCAGCTGGGGGGAACTCAGCACCCGGGACTGGGTCAGAAGCACCTGTCTGTGAGGACCCTGGGGGCCCAAAGCTCCAGGGTGCTGCTGCTGCTGCTGCAACACTGCCACCTGGGCAGGGCCCAGCATGCCCTGGGGCCCCTGGGGTGGTTGTGGGGACAGCTGCTGGACCAAGAGGCCCGGGTGGCTACTGGGAGGCAGAAGTGCCTGGGGCTTGGGACCCAGAGCCTGGTTTGCCTGTACGCCCAGGCTCTGCTGCTGTTGTTGCTGGACTGCCACCTGTCCTAGGAGGTGCTGCTGCTGCTGCTGCTGCTGCTGCTGCAGTTTCTGGGCTAGCTGCATGCGTTGCTGCTGGAGCTGCAGCTGCCTCTCCTGTAAAAGTCTCGAATCGGGTCCTAGGCCTCGAAGAGCCAGGTTGCCAGGGAAAAAGCCCCCCGAGGGGCCAGCCAAGGCCCCAGCCCCACCAGAATGTTGCTGCTGCTGCTGCTGGGCCAGGGAGGTGTTGAGGAAAGGGCCACCAGGCTGTCCGGGGAGTGTCATGCTCCCTGGTGGCAGGCGAAGACCTGCAGCTTGCCCGCCCGGAGGCCCCTGCGGTGGCTGCAGCCCATGGCCTGGGAGGAGCTGACCAGGGAGCTTGGTGAGGAGCCGGGGACTCTGGGAAGGGCTAAGGGCCAGCACAGCTGAGTGCTGCTGCTGCTGCTGTTGTTGCTGCTGCTGCTGCTGCTTATTCCGATACTCTGCCATGAGATTGGTGTGCTCCTTCTGCTGCTTCCGGACCTAACACAGGAGAGTTGGCAGGTCAGCCTGGAGCCTGCCCACCCATGCTCTCCCTCTTCTCGGGCTCCTGGTTGCCAGGCTGAAGTCTGCTTTTCCTACCTGATCCAGTTGTTTCTGGATCTTGCTCTGTTGCTCTGTAACCAGCTTGAGCTTCTCAGCATCAGCCTCCGGGAACTCGCGGCCAGCCTTTTTGGCAGTGCGCTGCTTGGCGCACAGAGCCTTCCGGGACTTGCGGTGCACACCAATCTGCTCCTCTAGCACCTTCAGCTGCATCTGCAGGAGCTGCTGGGTATGAAAGAGCCATTCCTCATACTGCCGCTGGTCAGCCTCATCTGGGAAAAGAAACGGGGTGTCAGGACCCACAAAAGGGAGATCAGAATCCCTCTTCCTCCACCATCTGCCCCAAGCCACTCTCTCGCACACTCCTCCCCATACCCATACTCACTGATCACTCCCTGGGCAAAGGTGGGTGGATTGGGACGAGGCTGGGAGGGGTCACCAGCACTCCGCTCCTGCGGTGAGAAAGACCGCTGAAGGGTCGTTGTTGCAAATCAGGCCCTCAGAAGAGTGGCCCGACTGTAGAGGACACAAGTTCCTACTCCCACCTGGTCACTTACCTGGCCACTCCCAGCTGCCACGTGATTCTGCAGATCACTGCCGGGCCCCCCTGAGAGCCTCTGGGCTAGCAGGGACACTTGTTGCCTGGAGTCCGCCAAAACAAAGGGGATGTGTAGGTCATGGGGAAAGTTGAAAGACAAAAAGGTGGGACAAGTAGGGAGAAGGATCAGGAAGGAGAGGGAAAGGACTGGGAAAGGAAAAGAGCCAACCATCCCCACCTCCCAAGTCTTACCTGTTCATACCAGGTGCCACTCCAATGCTGCCCTGAGCCATCACCTTCTTGATGCCTTTCAAAGCCACCATCTTAGCCTTTGCAATGGGATCGATGATATCTTCTGCTGCAAATTTGTCCAGATCTGGAGAGAGGAGAGCTGAGTAAGTTGGACACTGGATTTAATACTCCCCTCTACGTCTGCTGTGCCTTCCAACACCCTGACCTCCACCGAACCAAGCAGAACGACGGAATGGCAAAAAAGTGGTGGAAAGACAACTAACTAGGGGCAAGGCAGCATGGGTGACTCAGCTTTATCATTCACAAGACATGTGGCCCTGTTTTCACCTGCACAGTGCTGAGAAGAGATACTCAGTAAATATTTGTGGGGCCAACATATCAATGTCATTTGACTTCTCTGAGCCTCAGTTTCCTCCTCTATCTGACTGAGTTCATGATTTCCTACTCTGCCTACCTCATAGAACTACTGAATCATACGTGACAAAAGACTGAATGCACTGTATGACCCAGAAAACATTCTTCAAAGAAAGTATTCTTAGGGCAACTAGTGCAGCCCAAGAACCCAAGATATGGGCACTGTGCCGAAGTCCTAGAGGCCAGAGCTGTTTTGGGCATGACATGCATCACCTACAGCCCACTTTCTTGCCTTTTCAGGATGCTGGGTAATAAAGGAGAAATAAGCAACCACCCAAAACTTAAAATCTTCCTAAAATCCTGCACATTGTGTATTTCTCCACTGCTCACAAAACTAACTCTCCATTTTTTAAAGGACTAACCAAACTCCCTCTCCTCGTATTCTGAGGCAATAAAAAACAGTTAAGAGGATCAGAGGGCCAGGACTCAAAACTCTAGCTCTGTCAGTGCTATGATCTGGGCAAGCTACTTAACCTTCATGCCTGCTTCCCTTTCTATAACTGAAGACAACGGCAGTACCCATTTAATGAGTTTGTTGTGAATCAATCAGACGACAGGGGTGAAGTGCTTGGCCCACTGCTTAGCAAACAGTAATTCAATAAATGCTATTGTAATCTGAGATCTTCCTCAATCTGGCCCCTCCCCTTACGTCTCCAAAATCAGGGTAGTGCCCACTCACCTCCCTCCACAGAGTCCACTCCGGCCTAACCACTCCACTGCCGGCTCCAACGTACCCGCCGGCTCCCCACCAGCAGTCTCACTCAAGCACTCGCACCTAACCAGACTGCTTTGTCCTGCACCACTTCTCTCCAGCATCTCATCTTCTGATCTCGCCACGGCTACAAAGCCTTTGCTAATCAGACTTCGTGCATTCATTCCATTCATTCCAACATCTGAATGCCTGCTATATGCCAGGCACTGTTCCTCCCTTCCGCAAGAGCTACACCACCTCTGCCTGCACCGCTAGTGTGGCATTTAGCCCATGCTCTGTGTGTCCCACTTCCCTTAGCTGGGGATTATTTTAGGTCTCTAGCTCCAGTGTCCACTTGGTGGTGGCAGTGATCACCCGAGTAACTAAGCCAGTGCCCCCGCTGAAGTTACCTGTATCCGGGAAGAAGCTGTTAGCCAGCTGCTGCTGCATGGCCAGCTGCTGAGGTTTCATGCACATGGAAGGTGGCACGGTACCCACGGGCTTCTGCGCCAGCACTGGCTGTGAGCTCTGCTGGGGCACCAAGCCTGCCTGCCCCCCATGCTGCCCACTTAGCATATGCCCTTGATTGGACACCATGGCCATGGATGGGGCCAGGCGCTGCTGTAGGGCATGTGCTGGTGGCTGGGTGGGCATCAGGGGTTGGGCCAGGCCTGGCTGTCGGGAACCTCCAAGTCCTAGGGCAAGCTGCTGTTGGGGCCCAGCCAAACTGGGAGAAGAGCCCTCGTGTGGCAAAGACATGGCCTGGGCAGGGCCTGGTGTAGACAGCAAGGAATGTTGCTGCTGTTGCTGCTGCTGTTGCTGCTGCTGGGCAGGCTGCAGCTGTGCCGAAAGCTGCTGCTTCTTCTGCAGCTCCTTCTTCTCATGCTCCAACAGGTCCTCGATGAGCAGGGGTAACTCACTGGCAACCAGCGAGCTTTCCATCTTGTCCAGCTCATCCCCAGACGCTGCATGGCCACCGGGCAAGGTCAAGGCCTCACTCTCTAGCTCAAACTTTTCCAGCAGGGAGGACCCTCCTGGGCCACTCAGCGGGCTGGGGGTCAGCAGGTGAGCTGGTGGTCCTCCCGTGGCCCCAAAGGGGCTCTTCTCAGTTGTGTGCCCACTGCTGGAAAAGGGTCCTGTGCCCATCCGGGTGTCCCGGCTGCCCATCACACTCTGTCCTGGCTTTAGTCCCAGGCCTAGGGAAGTGGTGGCAGGTGCTGGCTCTACCTTGGGGGTGGTAACGGTGAACTGGCAAGGGGAAGGGTGGCGCCCACCTTCCTCCACCTTGGGCTTCACCTCAGGAAGCACCGACGCCAGACGGGGCTCAGAGGCATCAGCAGCAGGGGGAGGGCGTTCCTCAGGGCCCAAGGGAACTGGCTCCACCCCCCGCAGCAGGGCTTCCCGCTCAGCCTTTTCATTGGCTGACTCCACCAGCCTTAGGTGCTCATTGAAGATGTCCTTCTTGTCCCCAGTGTCCAGCTCAGGATCAGTATAGGCCAGCAGATCAAACTCATCCCCATTGAGCAGGTCATCCAGGTGGGGGTCATTGGTCTCCAGGTTTTCCAAGGTGCCCAGCTCATCATCTCCCTTGGCCACATCCACACCCAGGCCCAGGTGAGCAAGCTCCTCATCATCCTCTAGGGCCTTGTGGGCATCAAAGTCATCGTCCAGCTCGGGATCCTCGCAGGGTAACTTCCCAGTTTCCAGGGCCAGAGGAGGAGGGCGGCCAAGCTCACTGCTTGAGGGGGGCCGGCTAACCAGCTCCAAGCCAGTGGGAAGGGAGGGACCTTTGGTGTGGGGCATTGGATGGAGGCTGTTGTTCAGTTCAGGGGCCGGAGGGGCTGAGGGTTTCTGTGGGGGAAGGCCAGACACCGCTAGGCCTCGAAGCCCTTCAGGAGCCATTCGGTGGGAGTCCTCACTTACTGGGTAAAAACGGGGCCTCTGAGGGGGGCCCTGACCAGGAAAAGGAGCCCCCCCAGGTCCTAGTCCTTTCTGTACATTGTGCCGCAACTCAATGAACTGGGCAGGACCTGCTGGACCAGGCACTGGCTCCCCTGGGCCAGGCAGGCGGGTGGGAATTCCCGCCAAGGGGGAGCCTAGGGCTTGGCGGCCAAGCTCAGGCCCAGGAGTTGATGGAAAGCGAGTAGACATGGCAAGTCGCATGGAGGTTGCTGCTGTTGCCGCCTGCTGCTGCTGCTGCTGCTGCCACAGTGGCTGCTGCTGCTGCTGCTGTAAGGGCAGGGACCCAGGGTAGGGCGCTCGCTGATAGAAGGCTTGGGAGCCTCCCACCAGTTGCCTGGAAGAACATGCAGTAGTCAGTACGGCGAAATCAGGACAAAGAGCTAGAACATGGGCTTAGGGCAGCGGGGAAGGCTGGAGTTGCCGCAGTCAGAGGGAACAGGGAAGAGTGACACTGGGCGAGGGTCAGCCATGGGAAAACCAGGGGTAGCACACAACGGTGGTGAAATCTGTTCCCTTGCTTTACCCCGAGGTAACCCCTTGGAGCCTCACCGGTTGTTCACATCCATAGAAGAAGGGGTGGCTGGTGGAGGTGGCCGGGAGAGTCGGTCGTCGCCGGGGAAAGCCCCTGGCCCCAGAATGGGGCCACCCAACTTGCTTGGGGGCAGCCCCACAAGGCTACTCTTGTCCTAGGAGACAAAGAGGGAGGTGAGGGGCCACCTTCAGTACACTAGACCTCCCCCACCTCTTGCCACTTTACCTACCTGGGTCCCGGGGAAGGGGGTCTGGCCTCGACTCAGTTGCTCAAAGGCAGGGCTGCTGGGCTCAGCACCCCAGCTGCCCGGGGGCCCCACTGCTCCTGCAGCTGCCGCAGCTGTCTCCTTCTCCTGCCGCAGGGTATTGCGCTGGATCTGCTGCCGAATCAGCAGCTCCCGGAGTCGCTGGCGCTGTGCGGAGAACAGAGAAGCGGGGTAAGTCCATTCTACTCCAATCACAGGGCTGGCACAGGGACAGCAGAGGTATGGGGGTTTGCTCCAGGATGTCCACCCACCTGTCGCTGTTTCTCCAGTTCTGTTTGGCTGAGGCTGGACATGCCTGGGTCCTGGGTACCTGGAAGTTCGGGTGCCGCCAAAGAGCTGCCCATTCCAGCCCCTGGGTCTTCTCGCTTATCCGCTGGAGAGGTGATGCCTGCCCGCTGTGAGGCTCCATGGGACAGGTAGGGGAGGGATCCATCGGGTGCAGGTGGTGGTAGGACTGATGGGGGGCGTAGCGGGGACAGCCCGAAGCCCTCTCCTGTGGACCCACTGCTGGATCCCAGGGGGCTGCCCGATGGGTGGAAGTTCCCTGTGGCTACTGTGTAGTTTGTGCTTTGAGGCTTGCCCAAGGTAGGGCCAGGCCCAAAATGGCTGTTGATCCCATGGGGTGGAGGGAGACCAGGCTGAGGGACGGGGGGCTTTAGGGAAGGCTCCCCTACTGCCTGAGGGAAAGTGAAACGCATGGGAGAGGGGGTGCCCACAAAAGCACCCGTCCCAGGGGACCGGGCGAAATTGGGCGGCTGCCCACTTGGGACCTTAGCATGGAGCTCACCTGCCGGCCCTGAGGGCAGCGCTGCTGGGAAGCCCCCAGCCCCCAGAGGAGTGTGGGCTAGAGGCCCAGCCTTGAAGGCAACTTCAGGGGGCTGGGGTCGGGGTGGCTTATGCAACGGGGCAAATGGGTCACGGGACTGAGGGCGTGAAGGTGGACGGGAATAGGGATCAGGGGACTGAAAGCGAGGGGTAACAGGGGATGGGCAAAAAGCCTCGGCAGACAAAGGACGGGGTGTTAATGGGGACTGGGAGCTGGACTGGGACTGGGGACTGGCGGGCACTCGGGAGAAAGGGTCTGAGGGCAATGAGCGAGGGGGCAGGGCACAGCAGCTCTCTGGGGGTGGGGGTTGGGGCCGAGGCGTCAATGGGGGCTGGGCATAGGGGTCAGGGTAGGGGCCAGGGCGAAAGATGTCCGAGTGGCTAGGGGAAGAAGGGGCCAAAGCCTGGGCAGGGGGTGGCTCCTGGGGCCTTAGGCCCAAGCCCGGGCTCTGGGGCTCTACCTGAGATGCCCGAGGGGTCAGGGGGGCTTTGAAGACATCAGGTGCCTTTAACTCCAGGCTGCCCAGGTGGGGGCCCGAGGAAGGTGAGTCAACAAAGCCTAGGTTTGGGGGCCCATAGCTAGGAGAGGATGCCCCGAGCTCTTCCTTCTTCACCTCTAGGGCCTTCCGAGACTCCGCAAAAGGCGGAGGCGACAGCAGGGGCTCGGTAGCCTTGCCTCCCCCCACCCCTGGGCTCTCAGGCACAGCCAGGTTGTCCAGTGATGGGCAGCGGGGTTTGAGAAAGGGGTCAGGTGTGGACGGCTGGTGTCGGGGGGTGCCAGGTGGGGTAGTGTGGAATTCCCCTGGCTGGCCAGTCCCAGGACGAGATGAGGCGCCCAGCGTCAGGGGCTGCGCGGGGGCCCCAGTCGGACTAGGATAGGGAGGATAGGTAGGTGGTGCCGTGGGGAAGCGGGGCTCCAGAGCGTAGGCGGGGGCCAGTCCAAAGGGGTCCTGCGAAGGCACTTGGGCGGGCACCTGGGGTGGGAGCTTGAGGAAGAGCTCACCGGGCGAGTCGGGGCCGGGCACCGTGCCCGCCGGCGGCTTCAGGAACCCATCCGCAGAGGTAGACAAGCCGGCGGGGGTTGTGGGGCTGCCAATGAAAATGGTGGGGGCAGCAGCGGGGGGCGGACTGCCCAGTGCCCCTGGCTGGGGGGGAATGCGGAGATGTAGGGCCGGTCGGTCAGTCTTACGGGCCATGTCGCCCACCTTGGTCTGCTTGTTGATCTGGCTCTCAGCCTGCTACAGGGGGAGACCAGGCACAGAGCAGTCAGGCTGCTGTGACAGGCCCTATGTCCCCCATATCCTCCGAGAAGCCCCCGGCTAGAGGACTTGAATGGCACGACCCAGCCTGGCCCCCACTCACCTTTTGCACCTTGTTGATGCGGTGAGCCGCCCGGTTATCTTTGGCCTTTTGCTGAGGGATACAGGACACAGCCTTAGGCCTACCACGGCTCCTTTTCATGCCCAGCCCCCATCCCTCACGTCACTCACTCCCTACCCACAAGCAGATCCCTTCTGGCCCAGTTGCTTCGGGAGTGGGGAATGGAAAGAATTGAGGTGAATTTCCCAAAGACACCCCCGAACCCCAGTTCCCACCCTGGCCCGGGCTCCCTTCCATCTCACCAGGTAAGGGGCTTTGTCAGCAGCTGGAACTTTTCTCCAGAGCTTCATGATTTGTTTGCAACGGCTAGACCAGTCTGGAGGGCAGAAGTATTTTGTTAGAGGAGACTTGGCAGGTGACCCCTGCACCCACCACATTACCAGGTTGTTTATCCCTTGCCTCCAACCCATGAGTACCTGGGTAATCCTGCTTGAGACTGGGAAAGTTAATGTTGGCATAGAGCACAGGCGAGATGGTGGAGAGCTGGCCCAACTCCTCATCCTTCTCCCAGCGCTGAAGGCTCCGCTGGTTATAGGAGAGCCCGTCGCCCTCACCCTCCGTGGTGGGGGTGGTGGGGGTGGAGGGCGTGGTGCCCCCCGAGCCTGTCCAGGGGCTGTCTGGCTCACCGGGTTCCGGGCTAAAGAAGCCCCCGCGCTCCCTGGGGCGCAGGGGCAGAGAGTCACAGAGGGCAGGGATGCCAAGCCCCACCCCAGACAAACTGCCTAGAGCCCCCAGGCCACTGCCCTGCCCCCACTAAGGCGGGTCACTAACTAAGGAGCAGAGGGAAGTGTTGCTACAGCAGCACCCAGGAGTCCAAGGTCCCCTCCCTTGGCATGGCCCCAGAGGGAAGGAAGGGACAACAGGGGCTGCCCACAAAGGTTAAGCACAGATACCAACCTAGAATCCAGGAACGGGGACTGGCAGAGGCCCGGGTAGGAGTCCATTGGGCTGCTGGAGGGGAGATTGCCCAAAGGGAGTCCACCTACAAGAGGCACAGGATCAGAGAAAGGGAGCAAGAGGCCCAGCCTGGGGCAGGCTTGGCCAAACCTGGCCACCCCGTCTTTACACCACTCCCATTTGCATCACCTTGAAGAAAGGGCCTCTGCAGCGGTGTCCGGCTGCCGTCCGGGCCAGGGGTCCCGCAACCCAGGTGCTGCTCTCGTTCAGAACCCAGAACATCCTTGAAGAGCTGCTGCAGGTCCTTGGATTCCATCTTGGGCAGTTCTGTGGGGGGGATTGAGGAAGGATGCCGCTGAGGAAGACTGGGGATTTGAGGGGACTCCACAGGGCTACAGATGGCCATGGTCAGGGAAGGAGCCCAGGACTTCACACCAAAGAAGCTGTGTAGATGGCAGTCCCACAGGTAGGACCTTCTCCTTCTCCCACAGAGGACCCTGACACACGAAGGGTGTGGGCCACAGTCTCACCTTCGGTGGGAATCCTATCTAAGTCAGAGCTAAGCATCCCTTCACCCGGAGTGCCGGGCTTCTCAGGGTCACTGGGCACTGGGGATGCCTTGACGCCTCCGTCTTCAGGTCCTGCAATTGCCAGGAGAAACCCATCAGCCAAGAACAGTGCAGGGTCACCAGCTTGGCCACCCTGAACCACAGACGGCATGACACAGTTTCCAGCCTCCAACCCAGATGGTGCTCAGGGGCAAAAACGAAGACAGGACACAGTCTGCCCAGCAGCTCTCACCTGGTGTATCAGCCTTGCCCTCAGGGCCACGGGATTCTTCATCTGCAACATCTGGACCATCATCTCCTGTGAGCAACAGTCCCCACTCCAGTCAGAGATGCCCGATATGTGATGCCCAGAACAGGTCCCCAGCTCCCCAGGCCAGGGCCCTGGCCCACCCTCAATTCCGGGAGACGAGCTGGTTCCCTACCAAACTCCCTCGCGAGCTCCTAAGCATGAGGAAGTTGGATCTGTTCGGACCACCTCATCCCCACATGACTGACCTTTCTGTGAGGTGGGGAGCTCCTTCCTATCTGAGCCTCCATCCCCCTTGGCTTTTGGGGTTCCTAGTCCAAAGCTCGGCCGGCCCACACCAACTGCAAAAAGGGCCTTCCGGCTCAGGTCCAGCAGCTCCTTCCCAAAGAAGGCTTCCTGCAGGAGAAGTAAGAGACACAAGCTTCTTTGTGCTCTGCAGGACAGGCGCTCCCCTCACCCCGCAGGACCTAAGGCCCACCTGCAGATAAGCAGGAAACATGTCTTCCAGTTTGCTCTTCTTGCGCCCTCGCCGCTGCTGCTTCTTCTTCTCATCCCCATCAGCTAAGCTCTGGTCCACAGGGCCCTCAACAGGCAGGTCCGCAGGCATCACTGGGGACAGAAGGGGGGGGCGTCAGCCCCTCTCAGGGGACACCAGGCATGCTGCTCCTAACTTGGCTGAGGGACGCTCCCCAATGCAGTTGGGCCCCCCACCCTCTTGGCCCAATGAATGAGCCCTCACCTCCCAGGCCTCCCTGGCAGCGCCCCATAGTTCCTGTGATCCCCACCTTCTCCCAGGCCCCACTGGAGCCCTCACCCGTCTCACCCTCGTCGGGCTGCCCATCCCCACTCAACACCTCCGCCTGTGCAGCAGGCCCCTTTTTCACACGTGTGTGGGATTTCCGCTGTCGCACCATGAAACCGCCGATGCCTATGAGGAGGCAGAGAGGACGCTGAGAAGCTGCTGGGAAGCCGGTAAGCTATCCCTCGCCACACACCTCCCCGTCCCAGGCCCTCACCAGGCCGATAGGGTTTGCGCTTGCGTTTCTTGCTTTCCTCAGTCTCCTCTCTGCCAGGCTCCACATCAGGGCTGACGGGGCCCTCCAGTTTCATTTCACATTCCATGTGTTCCACGCCACCTGTGGATAGGGATGGGCGGAGGAGATCAGAGGCACGGACCCTTTTAACCTTGTCATCCTGCCATCCAAGAACAGAGAGCCCAGTGCCTTGCCACAGAGTCATCTGGCAAGACCAAAGTGGCTTGAGGGGGACCAGGAGTAGCAATGCTGCCCCACCCAACACCCCACTCTCACGGGCACATTCCCGCTCCTTGGGCACTCCCTGAGAGTCCCCAGCCTGACCTTCACCCTTGAGCAGTTCATCAGTGTCCAGGTCCCCATCCTTCTTGTCATCAGGGCCAAGGGCATCTGAGGGCTCAGCACCCTCTAGCCCTGCCTCGCCTGGGAGGCCAAGCCGTCCTCGCCGCTGGCGCCGCTTGTGCAGGGGTGACATGGTCAGATTTCGCAGCACGGCCATGCCTGTTTCTGTCAACCACACACCCTCGAAGCGAAAGTACTGAGGCTCTGCACAAAGGGGAAGAGCATGTAACCCCTGGATAGAGGCCCCAGAGAAACCAGAACTCCAAGTTCCAGCCTAAGTCCCCAGCTGGGACAAAAGCAGCAAAAGACAGATCAAAGCAAACACTGGGGTATGAGGACTGGAGAGGACAGACCACTAACGGGTGCCAGCTAAGGCCCCGAGTTCTCCATCAGTGACCGAGAGGGGTTCACGGAGATGGCTGCTAGAAGCCTGACTTTGCTCATGACTAACACTAGTTGTTCACCTAACATACTCTCTAGCTGCCTAGGCCTGCCGAATGCCAGCATATGGTGCCCCAGGCGCCAGGAGCAGTGCCCACATCATGATGGAGGAGGAGATGGCCCCAGCCTCCTTCACTGAGGAGAAAAAGTTGTGTTCTGTGCTCTCTGGAGATGAGGTTCTGGCAGCGTGAAGGCCATGTTGCTTAGCGGAATGAACTCTACCTGGGAAAATGGAGGCCTTGGCTCTCGTCATATAAGTTTACCACTAACCTACTGGGATGACCGTGGGCAGGCCACTCAACCTCTGAGGATCTTAGTTTCCTCCTCTGAAAATGAGGAGATGAAGTTGGGGGGTTGGAGCTGGACCAGACGGTGTCTAGGTCTCCTCTGGCCTTGGCATTTGGGACTTCTGTGACTCACCTGGCTCTTTTACCTTCATAGGCACCAATTCTGGAGGGGCGACAGGCACTATGGAAGAGACAGGCAAACCAAGGCAGTTTGAGGCCCTGTCCCAAAGCAAGGCGCCCCTGCCCTGACCCCTTCTCCCCTCTCCCCAGCACCTGGTACTCACCAGCAGGCTTTACCACGTAGGGCTGGCAGGAGACACAGTCAAAGCCCTCGTCAGCCGCCTGCTCCACATCATCCTCTGTGAAGAGGCTCTCGCAGCCAGCATGCATCCACCTGGACGAAGGGAGGCAGGAAGAGATAAGCCCTGACAGCACAAGGAGGAGAACAGGGGAAAGGCCTACGTAAGGGGATGGGGCACCCTCACCGTTCACAGTGGCGGCACTGGATCAGTAGGTCCTCTTCCATGTACGGGGCGTGACAGATAGGGCAGGTCACCAGGCTGGCGCAGGGCCCGCAGTGTGTGTAACTATTCTGCCATTCACAGTGGAAGCCAGGGGAGGCGGCCCCACACTGCATACAAGACACACACCTGGTGGGAGCAGAAAGCCCGAACTTGAGCACCTAACCTCTCCAAGGCAACCAGAAACACCTTCACACGGAGAAGCAACCAGCCCGGCCTTCGAAACCCAGCCTCTGTCATGTGAGCAATATCACATCCCTCCAACATCTCTGGCCCAGGCCCCTCAAGATCCCAGGTCTCCTTACCACTTGCACTTCCAGCCACCCTTGGGCACGGTGAGCAGTGGTGGGTCCAGGCAGTACGTGTGGTAGCTAATGTCACAGTCATCACAGAGCAGCAGGCGTGAGGGGTCCGAGGCTTGGCCGCACACCTCACACACGATGCACTCCACACAACGCCAGCCCTTCAGCAGCATCACCTTGGTGATCTGGGGTAGAAGAGGCAATTCCTCAGGGTCTGACGTACAAGAAAGGGACGCTCTCTTCGGGGAGGGTGGGACTTACCGTGGGTAGGGCTGGAGGACCTCGGTGCCCATCCGAGCACAGGAAGGCCGTGCAGAGCACCCCCATGCCCAAAAGCGGTGGTCCTAAACTTAGGCCCCCAGGAATCCCCACCAGAGAACAGCCTCACCCCGCCACTGCCTCATCACAGTCTTTCACTAGCCACGTCCCCAGAAAGACTGTAGGGAGAATTAGGTTGTATTTCCCCCAATTCTTCTTGAACATTTAGAACCTGCTACTGTTAAAAGTCAGTGAATGTTAGCAGTGAACAAGTTCTGAATTAGCATTAATGAAAACCCCTAAGCAAGTGATCACACCTGGGTCAAAAACAGTGGTTTCTCCTCGTAGACATGTGCTTATAATTTTGATTTTATACTTTATCTCCAGGCCATATCATGTTTTCTATTAGTAAAGCTCTCACAGCTTATACAATAGATTAAATTATACCAGTAAATCATGGTCTACCACAAAAAACTTAATAAAGACCACCACAATTTCCAGACTACTTTGCCCCAAGATGAGTTTGATAACCACTAATGACTAATATATAACTTCTATGACCAAAAGCCACTTTAAGGAGTGTGACCAGGTGTCAACTATACTCAAATTTAAAAATTCACACACACACACACACACACACACACACACACACACACACACACACACACACACACAAGGAGTGAGAACA
>NC_048233.1:39288282-39352551 GCF_002007445.2 Ailuropoda melanoleuca
CACACACACACACACACACACACACACACACACACACACACACACACACACACACACAAGTAGTGTGACCAGAACAAGGGCCTAAGGTAAGAAATAACTGACCCCATTCCGCAGCCCAGGCCTCTTGGGCCTTGAACTCACCTTGCTGTTGACACAGTAAGGGTGATAGCACTGAGAACACTGGGAACAGGCAAGGAGGTGGCCCTCTGCCCCCCGGCCGAAGCTGCCACATACCACGCACATGTCCTAGAGAAACACAGAGAAACCCAAATGTCCAACCTGGTCTCCTCATCTCAGTCCCAGCAACCAACTACCACACTAATCTGAAAGGAGGGAGTCAGGGAACCAAAAACCCACCCCCCCATCATTAGGACACTTAGCCATCGTGGGCCTGTTCCTTCCTAGCATGCCTTGCTCATCTGACCATGACCAGGGAATCTGAATTGGTACATCCTGACATGGGTAAAAGGAAGGAGAAGTAAAAGGAAGGTAACAAAGACAAAGAGTGGTCAGGATGAGAGAGTAGCATATCTGACAAAAGTTTACCAGCTTTGAGATTATTCAGGTGAAAAGATACATTAACTTCCCTAGACCATAAGTTTCAATAAGACCATTTCTTGCCTTTTTCACTACTATACCCCTTGCTCCTAGCTCAGTGCCAAGGTCAGAGGAGACGCTAAAGAGAAATTTGATGGACGGACAAACAAATGAGCAACATGATCCTGATTGTGTTTTCTCGTTAGCTGGATATCCTCAGAAGTAGGTCCTTGGTTTGGGTTTCCTCATTTACCCTCCCACCAAAATACGCACACCCAATGTTGGGTCTGCCAGGTCTCAGTGCTGAGGACGGGACTACACCAGTCAAGTACGGTACCTGCATTAGGACAAACTTGTCTGTGTTGGAGAAAAGAACCACAGTATTTTGCATGGTGTCGTCATCGTCATCTTCTTCCTCTTTGCTGGGAGAGCTATCGATATCAGCAACCTTACAGGCAGAGAGTTGTGGCAAGTGAGGCAGCTAAATCTGCCCCCGCTAAGCTGCTCTCCTCTGTGGTGTTGGGGGAAGGAGGCATGAACCCCTGGCTAAGACGAAGGCCAGGAGCCAGGACTAAGAAGAAGAAGAACACCCCAGCTCCCAACTGGGCCTCAGCCCGATAGCAGAGATTTCAGAGAAGTCTGGGGGCCAGGTGGACAGAAAGAACAGACACTGCTGGACAGGCCCTAAGCTAGCAGGCAGGTAGGTAAGCGTGCAGGGGACTGGCAGGATTGAAAGGGTGTTTAATCTTGAAGGGGCCAGCTGAAGCATGTTTGGGAAATGGGAAGCCTCTCCTTACTACCAGAGTCTCAATGGAAGAAGTAGTTGATTTTAGCCGGGCCCGTCCTCTCCCACGTCCTCCATGTGCTCCTCCACGTGGCCGGCGTCTTCCTGGGAAACTACTGCTGCGACCCTGGGTGAGGGAAGAGGATGATTACAACAGCAAGTCAGCAGCTTGTAATGCTACAGTGTGCTGGGTCTGCAGGCTTGGGGGTGGGGAGAGAAGAAACAAATGGACAGAGCATGACAGGTGATAAGGCCCAGGAGTCCCAGGCAGGGCAGGGGAAAAGCCAAGCTCTCAGACAGCAACAGGTAGGTAGCTCCGGCTCATACCATTCCCCTGTCCCAAGGAGAAAGAGTGGCCAACATGGCACAATAAGAAAAACGCTAGCTAAAGAGACCTGAATTTCTAGTCCTTACTCTCCCACTGAATAACCACAAACATAGGCAGTTCACATCCCCCTCTATGTATCAGTATTCCCCTTAGAGAGGTAAGAAGTTGAACTGAAGGGTCTCTGAGAGTCTAGGATTCAGTAAACCAGGCAGAAAGCTATCAGTGACACAGGACTACACCCCTGACAGTGGCATCACGTTGACCACAACCAGTGGCCGGATAGCCTCTCACCTGTTTGATGCGGGAACGAGCTGGGGAGCTGCGCCGCCTCCCCTTGTCCCCCTCGGCTTTGCCTCCGCCAATAGCTGTCCCAGCATCACACAGTAGCGAGTCGTCAGTCTCTGGCAGCGAGTCAGTACAGAGCCGCAAGGAGCCCTCATCTCGGGCTGGACTAACATCTGTAGATACCCCCAGCTCCATGGACAAGGAGCCGCCCCCCTCGGGGTCGGGAGAGCCTAGCAGGGGCTCTGAGCCAGGAAAACTGGCACTGGCATCACCCTGGCTCAGATTAGAGATCTCATTAACGATGTCGGATTTGATGAGAGTGGGTGGGGTAGGGGCCACTGGTACACGTGGCTCCTCTTGCTCTTCACAGGGTGAACCCTGCCCTGCCTGCTTGCCTTCTGGGCCATAGACCTCCATAGGGGTCACAGGGGCCAGCTCCTCGGGGTCCAGGAGCACAGGGGAACCCTTAAGTTCACTAGCCAAACTGCCAGGGGTCTGTCCAGCCTCTGGCTGTGAACCAGGAGTGTCAGTCCCATCCAGAGGGGCTGTGTCTTCCCCCAGACCAGAGAAGTCATCCAAAGCTGGGGCAGGGCTGGGTGCAGGGCAGGAAAGGTTCCCCATGGGGGAGGGAAGAGGACTAGTAGGGCTGGGTTCCAGGGCTGGACACTCAGGTTCTGGGACTTTCTCAGTCTCCATCTCATGCAGCTCAGCCTCATCTGAGACCTCCACTGCCTTCTCCATGGGACTCAGCGGGGAGGGAATGGACAGTGGCAGAGCAGGAAGAGAGCACTGGGAAGGAGGGGAGTTTTGGGGAGGCAGGGAATGCTGCAGGAGTGGAGAACACCGAGAGGGAAGGGGCTCCATCAGGATGGGAGAGGCTGGTCCCACTGGGGAGCCTGGAGATGGAGGGAGGATCATAGGGGGTACAGGCTCAGGGTCAGTGCAGTTAGCTTCTGGTGGAGGGCTGATGGGCGTCTCAAGGATGGGGGCAGCCAACGGCGACTCAGGGTCACTGTCCCCTTTGGCACCAAAGGGGTATTCTAACTCCCCCAAAGGAGACAGAGCCGGCGGAGCCACAGCTGTGATAATGGGTGAGAGTGGAGGAGGAAGAGGATCTGGAGAGAAAGAGAAAAAGGGAGGCTCTTAGATTAGATGTGCCATAAAGAATTAAGACTGTCCCAGATAAGGGGGTATTAACATCCCCTTACCTGGTGGCATCAGCTGAGGTGACAAGGATGGCTCCCCGGATGGGGACAACGGCAACTCCTCAGGTACAGGGGACAGAGGTGGTTCCCCAGGCTCAGACAGGGCCGGCTCTCCAAGCAAGGGGGATAAAGGTGGCTCCCCAGGTGGGAGGAACAAGGGCAATTCCTCAGGTGCAGGGCATAGGCCTGGCTCCTCAGGGGGCTCTTCAGGTCGAGGGGACAGGCGCGGTTCCTCGGGCCGGGGGGACAAGCGCGGCTCCTCAGGCACGGGGGACAGGCACGGTTCCTCAAGCCGGGGGGACAGGCGCGGTTCCTCTGGCCGGGGGGACAGGCGCGGCTCCTCAGGCCTGGGGGACAGCTGCGGCTCCTCAGGCATGGGGGACAGGCGTGGCTCCTCAGGCCGGGGAGACAGGCATGGCTCCTCAGGCCGGGGGGACAGACAGGGCTCCGCAGGCCCAGGGGACAGGTGCAGCTCCTCAGGGGCAGGGGACAAGCATGGCTTCTCAGGCCGGGGGGACAGACGTGGCTCCTCAAGCCAAGGGGATAGACGCAGCTCCTTAGGCGCGGGCGACAGGCATGGTTCCTCAAGTGCAGGGGACAGGTGCGGCTCCTCAGGCCGAGGGGACAGGTGCGGCTCCTCAGGCCGGGGGCAGAGTCGTGGCTCCTCAGGCAGTGGCAACAGGGATGACTCCTCTAGCGGCAGGGTCACGAGTAAGTTCTCCGGTGGTGGAGAAGCAGGTGAGTCTTCAGGTGGCGGGGAAGTGGGTGAGTCCTCAGGTGGTGGGAATCGGCGTGAAGCCTCAGGTGGAGGGGACGTGGGAGACTCCTCGGGTGGTGGGGACAGGGGGGATTCTTCAGGCGGTGGGGACAGGCGTGACACCTCAGGCAAGGGGGACAGGCATGACACCTCAGGCGGGGGGGACATAGGTGAGTCTTCAGGTGGTGGGGACATGGGCGAGTCCTCAGGTGGTGGGGACAGACGTGATGCCTCAGGTGGTGGGGAGAGGGGAGATTCCTCTGGTGGAGGGGACAGGGGCGATTCTTCAAATGGTGGGAACAGACGAGATGCCTCAGGTGGTGGAGACATAGGTGACTCTTCAGGTGGAGGAGACATGGGTGACTCCTCAGGCGGTGGAGACAGGCGAGACGCTTCAGGTGGTGGGGAAGTGGGCAACTCCTCAGGCGGGGGGGACAGGGGAGATTCTTCAAATGGTGGGGATAGGGGTGACGCTTCAGGCGGTGGAGACAGGGGTGTCTCGAGTGGGGGAGATGGGGGTGACTCCGCTGGTGGAGAGAATGGTGACTCCTCCAGTGGAGAAAAAGGTGATGATTCAGGTGGAGGAGACAGAGGAGACTCCTCAGGCGGCGGAGAGAGGGGTGATTCCTCCGGTGGCGGGGACAGGCGCGATGCCTCAGGTGGTGGGGAGGTGGGCGATTCCTCAGGTGGTGGGGACAGGGGCGACTCCTCAGGTGGGGGCAGCAGTGGCATCTCCTCATTTAGGGGGACCTCCAACCGGGGCTCAAGTTGGGCCCCTGCTCTCCCTGCAGACACAACACACTATGCTCCCACCTAGCCCTGCTCTACTCCACAGAGCAGGTGAAGCAGACACGGTCCCTTGCCACAGAACAGACAAGAATTACTTTCAGGGACCCTCAAACCCCACTCACCTAGTGGTTTGGCTTCACATTGCAGGGGCCCCGGTTCCTTGGGTTGCATAGAGGTCACGTTCCCACCCTTTGGCTGCCCTTGGCATGCAACGTACAGAGCTTCGGGCTCATCAGTGGGGTTATCGCCAGGCTCTGGGGGTGAGAACCTGCAGAGGGTACAGGGGAGCAGGCACCGTGGCTCTCGTCAACTCTCAACTCCTAGAGCGCACCCTGGGGCGAGGCGTGAATACTACAGAGAATACTGCCCACCTTGGGGCTCTCCTCTCAAAGTCATCTTGCTTTCACATGTCCCCTGCGGGTCTCAGTACTTCCAACCCCCCCCCCCCACCCCTCCCNGACAGGGGGCTGCTGCTCAGCAACAGAACTGACAAGCTGTCCTCCCTGGGCTTTGTGACAGCGGTGACAGAGTGAGTAGTTTTCAAACCACTCAGAGTTGGGATTCAGCTCTGCTGAGCCGGCCCCACAGGCCCGGCATACCCGGCATGCCTAGGGGAAGTAAGCGGGCAAAACAGGCACTGGTCAGAGAGCAGCCTGGAGGAGAGCAGGGGACCCCACACAACAGAGAAACGAGGTTGTGGGAGGCAGAGATAGGGAGAGGAAGGCAAAATTGGGGGATATTCACCTTGCACTTCCAAGAGTGAGCAGGCAGTTCCTCCATGGGTGGTTTTAGGCAGAAGGTATGGTACCCTTTGTCACACGTCTCACAGACCAACATCTTAGAGTCATTCCCAGGTTTCCTGCAGGGACACACGGCACATAACAGGGTCCTTCCTTCCCTCGTTTTCAACCCTAACCCCTGCTTCACCTAAGGTTTCTCTCCTGCCCCCCTCTTCTTACCTGCAGGCTTGGCACACTTTGCATTCAGGGCACTGCCAGCCAGCACGCTTGCGGGCGGTAAGAGCAGTGTCCAGGCAGGCCCCGTGATAGTGATGCCCGCAACTGGTACAGAAGAACAGGTCACACAATTCCCCTGGCCCCTCACACACTGCACAACGAGCCTCCTCTGTAGTGGGAAGAGACAGAGAACACGGGTCAGCTATGGATTCCTTGCAGGACTCAGCACAGTGCTCTCTACATAACAGGCATTCCAGAGACAGAGAATGAACAAACAACAAATAGTTACTGAGTATCTGCCTAATATATGCCAGGCACTCTTCTAGGCACTGTGGATGCCATGGTAAACAAGACAGGCAAAAAGTCCCTACGCTCACAAAGTTCACCTCTATTTTAGCAGGGCATACAGACGGTGCTCTGCAGAGCACAAAACCCCTGGGGGCACACTTGGCCCCTCATCTGCCCTATGGCCAGAAGGTAGGACTTCTTACCCAGATGTGCAGCCCCCTCACTGTGCTCCGGGCATAGCAGCTGCAGTGTTTTCATGGATAAGAAGGAACCGCTGGCAGTCGCACAGGGGAAGTGGTAAAGCCGTGGACATCCGGGTGAGCGGCAAGGGATGGAGGCACCGAGCCTGGTGCAGTGGGAGCAGCGCTGCCAAGGTGGAGACAGAGTGTCAGTGCCCGCCACTCTCTCCAGAGCAATAGGTCAGGCACCAGCTCCGCCTCTGTCTACCCACTGCCCTCCTCGTCCAACCCTCTCAGAAGCCCACCAGCCCTGCTGGCTCTGCCCTTTGCCTATGCAATTCCTTGGCCCCAGGCCCACCTGTGAGATCCCTGAGAAGATGGCCTTGTCCACACCACATAGTTCTGGGCCCTCCTGCCCCCATACGCCTGCCGACCATGCAGCACACCAATGGTGAGCCCAACAGGACCCTTTATAATGGGAAAGGGTAAAAAAAAAGGACCGAGTTAGCAAAAAGGTAATCTACTGGCTCAGGACCACCCAGCCTTACCCCGTTTCCTGCCCAAGTCAGCTATCCCACCTCCCCTCACTTACCTCCAGGTTCTCCCAGGTGGGCGGGTGTCAGGCCCTCAGGGAAACCAATCTGTGACAGGTCCTCACTGGGCAGCGCTGCTTCACTGGGCCCTGGGTTCCCTCCAGGGGACACCACTGGACCCTGGGGCCAGTCAAATGGCAACTCAAAGCGCCGTAGCTCCCGCTGCCCATGTAGACTGGGCTCCCCGCAGTTACAGAGAGCACAACGCCGCACTGGACCCCCACTGTGGACATACGAGCGTTAGCACCATGCCGGGCCCCTGCCCAAAGGCAACCCTAACATCCCCATGATTTGGCATGCCTATGATTTCCAAACACTCATCTTCCTAAATCTTCCTCCTTGAAAGCTGAAACTCTCAAATTACATCTCTGTGTGCCTTTATATCCTCATTTCCCCAAACCAGTTACCTGCAGTCCTGGGGAGGCTCCTGAAGCCTAGGACCTCCAGAACTGGGCACAGAGACCTCCCCCACGTGTGGGTTGGGAAGGTCTGGCTCAGTGGTGCCTGACTCCTCAGAGGCTGCAGGTCCATCAGCTGAATGAACAGACAGAGAAGCACACATCAGCCATCGTCCTCTGTATGATACCAGTCTGCTCCTCAGACCCAGGAGATTAACCAAAACCCTTGGTGGATCACAGTGATGGCAATTTGCCTTTTGTTCCAAAGAACAAAGTCCTCCAATTACGTGTCTATTAGACAGACTTAGCTCCCGTCCTTGTGCCAGGACCAGAAACCTAAGGTTGCCTGGGAAGGACAGAAGGCTGCCAGCAAACCCAGAATTTGCCCTCCTCACCTGCCGGTTCTGAATCTTTATCCTCACCAGGCGGCTTCTGGCTGTCCATCCCTCTCTCCGACTGGGCAGGGCCCTCTCGGGGAGACCTGTCAGAGCCAAAAAGAAAGATCTATATGTCCAGTAAGTCTCCCCAACTAAACACTTTCCCCAGAATCCTAGAAGGAAAACAGCTAGTGCTAACTAGACTTTGCAGAAAGCCGAGAAAAGCCATACCTACAAACTCCTGTTCTAATGACAAGGAAAGTCTTTCTCCCTAACCCTTATCCCACTGCTTTACTTCCTCCCCAAATAAACACATACCCTATTCTCCCACTCTGGATTCTCAGGGGATCCACTCCCCTTTCCCGCTTCCTACCAACCACATAAGAGTTCCCAGGGCAATAGCACCCAACTGGAAGCACATCCAATCTCTACCTAGTACCACCCCCTGCCTCATGTCTGAGTTCTTGGCTCCTGGTGGGCCCCATTCCCTGGCCTTTTTCTTCGGATCTCAAATTAGCTACCATCCTAGAGGTATGTCAGTGCCAACCCAAGAGTAGCCATAACCCAAGTCTGAGTCCAGTAAAAATCCCTCTCCCAGAGACAGAGTCTGAGGTCTTGCAGGATGGAGAATAAATTACTGAAACTAAAGCCCAGCTATGGATGGATCTCTCCCACTTCCACTGGTTTCAACCAGGAGATCCCAATCACAACAGAAGAAACTCCCCAATTTCCCCCCACTGCCCATCCAAATCCAGCTCAGACCCCTGGTGTGACTGAGCTCAGGATCTCACCCAGCCTGAAGGCCTCAGGTCGTTGCCCTTAGCAACGCCAACTGCCCTTCCTCCTCAGATGTCCCTAGTAGTTAACAGAAGTGGGCCTTAAGAGTTACTGAGCATGTGTAGCCAGGCTTGAGGCTAGGCATGCTGGGAGTTGTAGTCTCAGGAAGCACACTGCCACTTGGAGGAGTTCTAAACCGGGGAGGACACAGCAGAGCAGAGTAGCTTCCTTCCTCTTCCGTCAAGCAGGGTTTCCACACACACTATGGGGGTGGGGGGTAACGGTCCCCTCTTCTACAATATGCCTGCCTATACCACAGCCAAATAAAACACACTAAAGTTATACCTAAGAAGGCTGAGACCCACCGTTTGGGCATATTTTCCTAAACCCCAGAGGGAACTAAGCACAGTACAAAAAAGAGAGAGGTGAAGAGTTACAGGGTGAGGAAGAAGAAAGACATCTTACAGAAGAAGGGAGAAAGGGATAGGTGCCAGCAGCTCTTAATGGGAAAGGTAGGGGCTTAAGCAGAGAAAAGAGAGCATAATGCTCCTAAGGATGGGGGGGGGGGGGGCCCAGGGGNCCCTAAAACAACTCTAAGTAAGTTTGAGAAATTTATCTCCCCCCCTTTTCCACTCCTCTTATTTAACCAGAGGGGCCACACCAACCTTAGTAAGGACAAGTGTCTCTTTCCAAACCAAATACCCCAGTGGTTGGCCACTGGGGTTGAGTGACTGGGGCAACCCTCAAAGGTGCCCAGGATTGGTGAATCAATTACCTAAGAACCACAATTATCAGTCCTCTTTCCCTGAGCTCACACTCCATTTCCAGAGACTGGCAATGCACCTTCTGTGGCATATCACAAGAAAAGAAATTTTGTTTTACTTTTTTCCCCCTCACACTATCAGAATCTACTAGATTGGGAAAGATACAATGTTACCTCCCTTCCCAGGTCATCTCTTTCCCAAACCTGCCACACAACCACACCTGAAAGGAAAGTAGGGTGGTCATCCGGCCAGCGCACCGAAAAGTTGCTCTGGAACTTCAAGGGGCCCTTAGAAGCCACCGTTGGGAAGCAGGGGTTGGAAGTCAGGGCACCAGCCAGGCCCCTCTTCCTATTCAGTCATTCAAGGTCTGACCACACCCAGAGACTTGCAAGTTGCCTAAATGTGTACATCTTAAGGTACCTTACCACTACATGCCCCCAAAGATCCTCCACCAGCTCTGTTCTCGAAGTTAAGCCAAAGGAGTCACAAACAGTAAGAAATAAAAAGCAACAGTGATAATACAGTAGGTGGGAGGAGGGCTGCCTCGCACAAGGCCAGAGGGACAAATTCCTCTGCCCTCCCCCGAGCGCAGCCCTCTCAAGCTGGTAAGGCTGGCACTGCTCGGGGAGGTACAGAAACCACCTTCGTCCAGCCTTGGAAGACAGAGTACCATCATCCTCCAAAGCCAGAGCCTTATTCATGGGGCCATGGAAGACAGACCAAAAAGCAAAGAGTAGAGTGCCCTCCAAGCTGTACCAAAAAGAATCTAGGGGTACCTCCAAGAAGCCTGGGCTCCATTTCTCTACCCCTGCAGTCTAGCACCTGCACCCCAATGCTGAGTCCCAGTTGCCAGGCCCTTGAACGGACCAAAACAAATAAAGACCACAGGTTCCCCTGTCCCATCTTTCACTGCCAGAAACCACACACACACACACACACACACACACACACACACACACACCAAGGGTTTTCTTCCCTGGATCTAAACTGGGTTAATGCCTAGCCAGGATTCCTCTGGGGAACTAGAGATCCCAGGGAAGTACAGATCTAGGGAGTAAAACTGTGCTGGCTTCCCTTAGTCCTGGGCCTAAGAGGCCCAAAACAGCAAGGAAGAAGACATGGATTCATCTCAACCCACTCTCCCCCCTGCCTCCCTCCCAGACCAACAGCTTTAACTCCATTTTCCCAGCCAAAGGGGAAATGGAGGCTTGGAGAGGTGAAAGGCTGAAACAGGCCCTTGAGTGAACAGCTCTTCTGTAGGACTCAGGACTTCCTGGTTCCCAGCCTGAGAATCAAACCACACCTCTCCCCACCCCCATTTTGGGCCGGCCCTCCAGGAAGAATCCAAATGGCAACACTGGCACTGTTGACCCTCTGGACAGTCTCTGGGTCATCCTGGGGTTAGCCACAGCTAACAAGGAGAGGTCCCTCCTAAGGAACTTCTTTGGGAACAGACAACAGGAGGGACGCTGCTGAGGAGGTAGAAGAGAGCATGGGTGACAGCTGGCCTCACTCTACCACCCCTGTAGCACCTCTCACCTCAGGGTTACCACCCAGAAATCCTTCAAGAGCAAAATGCCTATTTTCCTCCTTTCCAAGACCAGCCTCGAAAGGATCTAGCCTATGTATGTCGGAGGGGGTGGAGTGAGGGAGCAAAACACACCGGCCAAATCCCTGCTGGGCAGCATGACAGCTGTTGAGAGGGGCTGTCCCAGCCCAGGGCCCAGAGGCATGAGGCTCATGCTGCACCCTTCGTACACTCACATACACACCCCTTCTCCCCAACGCCTCCTGCCAGGGCTGGAAACACACGCTTCAGCAGCAACAGCTCTGATCAGGTCATTTCTCCTCCAAAGAGGGACAGGCCACCCTATTCTGCAGGCTTGGGACAGGATCAGAGGACCAGTTAACAGTCCCTGATTGAAAAGGGTTGGAGAGGTCTGGGAGGGGCCTGTGGGATTGGCCAGGGACTTATGGGCAACCAGCTCTCCACACCAGGCCCAGAGAAAGCGGGAGACAAAAGCCATTTTTTGCAGCCCACATTTGCAGGGAGCAAATCTCAACGGCCTCCTCTATAATCCCCTAGAGATTATGTCCATCCCCAGAGGAGGGGAGGCAAAGCAGGCTAAGACAGCACTAGGCCTCGCTGGGGTCACTTTGCCAGGCAGGGGCAGTTTAAAGTTGAACAGCAAGGCCAGAGCTGCCCCCAGCCCCGCCTCCTTCTTGCCCCAGCCACCCCCTTCATCACACTAGTCAATTTCCACACACTCTCCCCTTTGCACAGTGAAATAAGGCCTGGTGAAAGACCTAGGGTTCCTGGAGTCTCCCAGAGACTGCTTCTGGGTGCCCGGATGGGCAAGAACAACCTTAAAGTCCAACCTGGCAGTAAGTCTGACCTGGCAGTGGCACTCTATCCTCCCTCCCAAAGTTGTTCTGTTCCCAAGACCCACAAGGAACCCTGAGGGAGAAGCAGCCAACTGGGATTGGTGCTGGCATCAGGGCCTGGGTCCTAGTTTAGCAGAGCTTCCCCCCAACACAAAAATAAACAGGCAGAAAGGCGATCTGGCCAGGTTCCCAAACTCCCGTGGTTCCCTGAACCCCCAGTCTTTAAAGAGGCACACCCCAGACACCAGGCCTCAGTTCTGCCCTGGCGACTGGCTCAGGTTCCCTTGACAGACCCTGCCAAAGGAACCCTCCTCAGCTCTGGCACCCCTTTCTCCAACCTAAAGGCCAGCTCCGGCCAAGATAGTCCATCTGGCTATGCCCCCAGTCCAACCCTTTCTGGGCCCTGGCTGGGCAGACTTCACTCACCTCTTCACAGGGCGATCCAGAAATCCTCATCCGAGAACATGGCCAGAGCCCGGGCCGCTCCCCGACCTCCAACCGCCAGAGCGATCACAGCCGCCCCCCGCACGGGGGGGCTTAGGGGGGCCAAGAACGGTAAATCCAGGTCGGAGTGGCCACCCTCCTCCCCCAAAAACAGCAAGAAGCCAAAGAGGGGTTCTCTGCCTCGGGTTCCAGCAGTTTAGGTTTCCATGGACAGCCCCAGGGCGGCGAAGCCCGAGCGGACACAAAGAGAGCACCGGTGGCTTTGATCTTGGGCGAGCAGGCTCCGCATCCGCGTCGCCGGGCGGCCTCTCAGTCCTAGGGCCGGGCCAGCGCCCCGGCCGCCCGCGCCGGGCTCGGGCGGAACGTCGAGGCTCTCCAGATGGAACGTCGAGGCGCCTCCCCAGCAGCCCGGAAGGAATGCCGCGCCGCCCCGCGCCGGGCCCGGATGGAACGTGAGACCCTCGCTGGAGCGCCGAGCCCCTCTCCCCGCCCGGGCCGGCGCCCCGGGGCCGCGCGAGCTACGGCGACGCGGAGCCGGCGGGGCCGCCGGGGCTGAACCTGACACACACCCAACGCCGGGCTCCTCGACCCCGAGCGCTCGCCCTCTGAGGCTTCGAGCCCCCCACCTTCTGCTCCCCCCCGGGGAAGGGAGGAGGGTAGGTGGGCGAGGAAGAGGAAGGGGCGGGCGGTGCGAGCCCTCTGCCCGCTCCCCTCCGGCCGCTCCAGGCCCTGCGCTCGCCTCCCTTCCCCTCTGGCCTCGGGAGCTGCCCCGCCCCCGGCCTGGCCGGCTCTGATCGGCGGCACCCCCTCGACCCCCGGCTGGCTGTGATCGCGGGGGGCCTAGAGGTGCATGGCCCAACCCCGGCTCCCGGCACCGGGGGGTCAGGAAACTGAGCGGAAAGTGGGGAACGAGGCAGCCATTTGCAACCGGAGAGGAAAGTAGTGCAGCGCGGCGCCGCTCCGCCTCCCCCCCTCCGCCTCCTGTTCGGCCGGTAGGGTGGTTCCTGCGAAGGGGCTATTTCCTAGCCCAAGATCTCGGCAGCGGTCGTGGAGATTCAGGAAGCCTCCGGCGCGAGATCCGGGGGGACCTTTTGCCTGGGGAACCCCACTCGAGAAGCGGAGAAAGGAGAAGACGCGGCCCTATTTTGTGTTGGAGCGGAGCGGCGGAGGGATACGGCCCTCTCCGAGGAAAGGTTGTGACTCTGCAGTTCTACGCACACGCTGCGGGATCCCTCCGCCTTGGGTTAACCCCGACTGCGCCGGGCCGGCCACTGTGCAGACACGTGGGAATGAAGCCCCCCTCCTCTGCGCCCCGGCCCTGGACCTGCCTCCTTCACCGCCCGGCTGGTGAAACTAGGACTCCGGCCACTTTCTAGTTCCGTTCCCTTCCAGTTCTCGGCCCCTGAAACCACCTGCCCCCTTGCCTTGACCAGGGGCAATCTTTAGCGGGAGGGGGATGGAAGAAGAGCCAGGAGATTGGCCGCTGCTCTGCATCCTGGGAACTGGAGTCCGCAAATGGAGAAAGTGAGGCACGGCGCCTGGCGCTGCAATGGGTGGGTTCTTGCCACGTTCGGGGGCCCGAAAGAAAGCGGGACGAGTCCCCTAGTCGTTCCTTCTGGCTCTCAACCCCCCTCGTGAGAAAAGAAGAGTCAGTGCCCCCGCAATCACCACACACACCTCCCCCATCAAAACATAAATGTGGAGTTTCCTTCCTTTCCCTGGTGCTCCCACTCCCATCCCCAGTCTTTCTCTCGGGACCTTCAGGCCCTGTATCCCCCCCCTTTTCTTTTTTTTTTTTTTTAGTAAACAGAGGGAATGTACCCTGGAGCCTTGCTGCTACCTGGCCGGAGTGCTGTTACTCTAGACAAGATCCCCAAACACTACTTGCAGGCATTCCCCCACACACCCCCATAAGTCTGGGTGAGAAGGGATTGCAATGCCTTTTCTGCATTAGCTGTAACCACGGATGAACAGAAGGAGACAAATTAACTATGTGCTAGATACTTTATATATTCGTAGTTATTTATCACCCTCGTTGTGAACTACATGAACTTAAGTCTATGATGAGATTGGGGCTGAATAAAATAGGTAAAGTTTTCCAATGAACCACATCAAGTGACATCCATGATTCAAACCAATGGCCATGTTTTTCCTAGGATTATATATATTTATATAATTTAAAAAAAATTTTTTAAGAAGGATGTGGAGAAAGAGGCAAATCAGGTACAGGGCTGGTTTTGTGGGAAAGGGTTTACAGTGTCGTCCAATAGAATTTTCTGCAATGATAGAAATGCACTATAGCTGCACTGTCTAATTTGGCTTAGCCACATGTAGCTATTGGGCACTTTGAAATGTCGGTGGTGCAACTGAGGAATTTTTAATTTTAATACTAAATTAAACTATGTGAATTGTGACTTCCACATTGGACAGTGCAGAAAACCTAAATCCCTGCCAACCAGCCAGGTTCATAGGAGGGGTCAGAACTAGGCATATCCTGTGCTAGCCACATTGGCATCATATACCCTGCCCTGCCCAATCAGGTCTAGTTCAGCAGAAAAGTCCAGCAGCGACCCAATACCTGTCCCAGCTATAATGAATAAATTAACTGAGACAGAAGTTGGGAAATGGGGGCACCTGGCTGGCTCAGTCAGTAAAGCACTCAACTCTTTATCTCGGACTTGTAAGTTTGAGTCCCACGTTGGGTGTAGAGATTACTTAAAAATAAAATCTTTAAAAATAAACACTTGTTTAAAAAATTGAAAAATGGAAGTTCCCTGTCTACTTTATATCCAGAGGCAGGGAGGCTGACTTTCACCAAAAACATCCAATAACACTACAGCCACCATTTCTTAAGGGTTTATTTTGTATGAGAGATTGTGCTAAGCATCTCATATATCACCTCAATTTAATTCTCACCTCAACCCTATGAAGGTTTAACTACACTTCATAAATGAGAAACTGAGGCTCAGCCAGGTTAAGTGACTACACAAGGTCACATAGCTAAGTGGAAAAGTATTCCAACCTAGCCATTAATTATTATTCATTACTTTTATCAGGCCTTTGAAATTGCTTGATACACTTTTTGAAAACTTCAAACATTTCTAAGTCTATCCCAGACTTCATGGAAATGGCAGCAGGGCCATGGACAACCTATAATGAGTATTCCAGGTCAGATGTGCAAAAGGACCTAATTTTAATGTAAGGAAAGAGTGTGTTGACAACCCTAAAAAGAATCCTAAACCACTGAGGTTGCACTTTGGAGAAGGCTCCTTCCAGAGGCCCTTATTTTTTAGATTCTAGATTAGAGATGCAAAAGCAGCTGGCAGAACTTTTAAAAACTAGCATGACAATCACCCCAACTGTAAGCCCAACTAGCCTAGAGTCAGGCACTAGCAAGATCACTGCTAAGATTTTGCCCATCCTCCCCAACTAAGTGCATTGACAGAGTACCTCAGACTTCCTCAGGTGGCAAGAGAAGTCTGTGTTCTCCCTGTGAAGGATACTATTCCAGTAACCTTTATAAGTCCTTGGAGGAGGTATTAGGCCAGTTAGGCCCTAGGTCTCATGGGGGTGGTGGGTGAGCAGAAAAAGTAGAGGCAGATAGGACCAATTCTTCCTAGCTGAAATGTCCAGCCTCTTACTGAGATGGCCAGTTGATAAGAAAGAGTAGAAGGAGGGGCACCTGGGTGGCTCGGTCAGTTGAGCAGTCGACTCTTAATTTTGGCTCAGGTCATGATCTCAGTGTCATATCGAGCCCCCAGAATCTGCTTGAGAGTCTCTCTCTCCCTCTTCCTCTGCCCCTCCCCTCCCCAGGCTCAGGCACATGCAAGAGCGCAATCTCTCTCTCTCTCTCTCATAAATCATCTTAAAAAAAAAAAAAAGAAGAGAAGCAATACCCTTTGACACCTAAAAAAGCAGCATGATTCCAAAGGTGTGAAGGGTGTGAAAAGGTCACCAAAGGTATGAAAAGACCAAAGAACATCGGATTTAATGAAATGCTCTGGGGACATGGGGAGCAGAAGGATTGATATACACCAGGAACATTATTTCTTACTTTACTCAACTCTTAGAAAGCCAAAATCTTCACCAACACTTCAGTCCCTGCCTCTGCACTCCTTCTCAATTATTACATCACTAGGATGAGGGGCTTCCTTCCTCCCCAAACCTCAGCCTCTCTCTGAGTGCCAGTGAATGCCAAGGCCCAGGAGGGAAGCTAGGTCAGCATGTGGCAGCTGGCCACTAGAGGGTGGTGTTTCTGTAGTTAAGGGGATCTTGAACATCTACAAGCTTGGATGGGAGTGGCAGCCAGCTGGTACCTGTATAGGAGAACCTAGCAGAAAAGAAAGGTGAGAAAAACTAAGTAGTAAGTCTTAGGGTAATGGTCCTCCTGAATGAGTGAGGAGTAAGGAACAGGAATGAAGAAGGAAGAAAAGGTTAGCCCTGATTCCCCACCAAAAGTCAGAGTCACCACTCCTTGGAAAAGGAGATATTGGCCCTGAGCTCTCCCCACATACAGAGAAGCCAACGACAAAAAGATTTCTCAGTTTATTTGCATATATACATTGTCACCCTAGGGAGCCAGCTCCACTTCAGGAATCCCCAGCTCCCTTTACCCAGCCAATACCCAAAACCTGCACAGAAGACTGGGTCCTAAATAAACATTGCTTAGGACTCACATCCCAACCCTGCAGGTTGTAACAATTCATTTAGCAAAAACAGAGGACTAGAGGCCAGTGCCCGTGAGACATCCTTGCCCCATTGTAAACATTGACAACCAGGCCACTGGAGCCTGGAAAAGTGTGCAAACATGAGGGTACCACACTGTGTGACCAGAGGACCGGGGACACAGCTGGCAACCATACCCGTGAAGTCCTAAGGGCCTACACCCGCTGGAGCCTGGCAAGTGCCAGGGGCAGAATCAAGGCGGCCACCCAATGCCTGAGGGCTCACATGAGCCGGCAGCGGCGCTCTTGCCCATAGGAGTTCTCCACCCGGGCAATCTCCTGGATGACTTTGGTGAAGATGCCTCGAGTCAACTGCAAGGGACAAAGATTCAGGGCAAAAAAAAAGTCAGTTCGTTGCCAATACGACCCAGCTCTGAGGTGTATACCCCGCTCCCCCACCATCCTCACCACCAAGAAGTGCCATAAGAAAAACACTGCTACCCTGATTTTGCCCCTAATTTTCAGGCCAAGCACCTGATTCTCTCGAGCAGATGACTCCATGAACGTCGCACCCCAGGACTCTGCCAGCTTCTTCCCTTCAACTGCCTGGACCTCCCTAGAAGCACATTTGGAACATGAAGATGGAAGACAGCAATGTCCCCATGTCCTCTGCAAAATAATTATAGAATCTAGACTTCATCTGACCCATCCTGCTTCTAAGCTTTGGGAGGTGGGTTGGGAAAGGAGAAAAAGGAGAACTCAGAAGCCTAGGACTGAGGCTTGAAATATGAAATTACAGCTTTTGCAATAAAAGGGTTATCTTGTCTTAACCTTCACGTTAGAAATGAAAAGAGGTGAAATGATTTGTTCAAATCAGTGGCAGAGCCAGGACTAGAGCCTGACTGATTGCTAGTCCATCTCACTTTCCTTTACCTTGAGCTATCGAGATCTCCGTACCTGTCTGGAGAGAGATCTGCCTTGTTCCCCACTAGCACCACCGGCAGCCTGTGAAGAAATAACAGTTACCACAGGAACCCCTCCCACTCCACATGGAACCCAACTTCCTTCGCACCACGGCTGGACAACCCCCCCAGCAGATCAGACAGGATCTGTCCTGGTCTCCTTCCTCACTTGGACCCTCCACTCTCTTCCATCCCCTCATGTCCATACTATGTCTCTATTCCCCAGGGCCACTTACCGAGTTTTCCCGTGGCCTTCATGTAGCTTTTGGTACAGACTCTCAATGACTTGGAAGCTTTAAACACAAGAAATGGAGCTATAAACTTATTCTGGGACAGCCCTCAGATCCTCCCAAGTCCCCCACTCGTAACCTTGGTCACTTACCTATGCAGAGAGGTGACAGAATACACAAGCACATAACCATGGACCCCAATGATGAATGAATAGGGCAGAATGCTGTACTCATCCTGACAAGAAACAGAAACATCAACCTAGATACACAACAGTCAGATGGCAAAGGTTGGTGGGTTGCATCCTGGGGACCCTCCCTGGGGCACTCCCTACTCAGTCATTTCTATTCCACAAGTATTTACCGAGTAGTTCCAATGTGCACTGCACACTACCAGCTGCTACAATGCTTTTCTTTTAATACTACTTTACAGATGAGCCACAGAGGCAACCAGACTTCATCTCCCACGACTGAACTGCCACGTTTAGATTACCCTACCCCAAACTGGTACCTGCCCTGCTGTGTCCACCAGGTGTAGGTGAAACTCATCTTTGCCAAGAGTCACTATCTTGCTGTAAGCTGAAAAGAAAAGAAAACTTGACTGTGAGGTGCCTTGTAGGGCTAGCAATGTGTGCCCCGATACGTTCTTAACCCTAGGGGTGATATATAGATGGACAAGGTCCAGGGAGCTCTCCAGCAGCTGGAGAGACAATGTTAAGGTTCTTATTGTCTAGTCTAAACCATCCTGGATGCAGTATCCTGCAAAACCCACACTCTAGCTCAACTCATAGAACAGGATTGCTAGAGAAGAGATTAGATTTAGTGGTTAATTAAATCAGCCCCTTGGCACCAGGAAAATCCCAAATTACGGAATTGGGTGGGGCAACAAAGACCTCCCTGCCCCACCCCTAGGGGAGAAATCTACTCACTGTTCTCCACTGTAGGATCATAGCCTTCCAGGAACTCGCCTTCCACAAACTGATGTGCCAAAGATGTCTTCCCTGTGGGAAGCAGTGGTAGTTGTATCCAAATCATCCATCCACATTTACATCCTCTGTCCTTTCGGGCTGTGGCCCAGGACTAAAGAGGACCCCAAATTAGAGCCCTAGCCTGTGGGTGCCATGCAATGTTTTTACCTAGCCTACCCTCACCCTCTTTTCGCCCTGGGTCTCTGCACCCTGGCCACCGGATGCATTCAGTAGCGCCGCAGGAAGCCTTTCCTTCCGTCTTTCCCCACCCCAACCCTGGGAAGATCCGGGATTCCCCTAGGATCAGGTCTGCCCCTCACCAGGACACCTGAGACTTGCCACCCACACAGACCGCGCCCCCGTCATCAAATCCTGACCCCATCCCCACCCCTCCCAGGGTAACACTGGAGACCACTGGTGTTCTGCAACCAAGCCCACATTAACTCTTACATGCTCCTACTTCCTGCAGCCCTCCACACACTACCACCACCCCAGCCTTTCCTCCTCCAGCCTTTCAAATCCTCGTCCTACAGCCCCGTTCTAACGATGCCACCATTCCTCTCTGGGTCGCGTTCCCGCGACAGCGCGCCTCCTCTGGCCACAAAGCCGCGGTGCGTCGGTGCTCTCCCCAAGGCGGAGACTCACCTACAGAGCGGTACCCGAGGATGACCACCTTCCTGTAGCGAACTAACGGCATGGCAGGAGCCGGCCCCGAAGGGCTTGCCGAACTGCGGGCTGAAAGAGCCCTAAGAAGAGCAGATCAAAGTATAAGGCAGGCGCAACAACCGGCACAGCAAAGTCGCTCACCCCGAAGCTGCCAGGGACAAGCTAGAGGGAAACCAAAACAAGCGCCGCGCCCGGAGCTGCCCACGTGATCACAACACAGCAAGACTAGCGCGAGGGAGCCGGGCGCCGGGGGATCTACAGTGCCGCGCCGCTCCGGGCTCCGCCCCCCAGGCCGCTCGCCATTGGTGCATTAGAAAGGATAAGGGCGGGGCCGCCAGCGGGAGGGAAGGGTGGGCCTCACGTGGAGCAGGAGAACCAGGAGCTGCGACTGCGCAGACTAGAGCCGGTTCATTCATAAAGAAACAGAAAGGAGCCCGGGGTCCTAGAGGTGTTTGAGCATTTTCAACCTAGCAGAAGTGGCTGAGAAGAATCGTGAATGGAAAAATACCCGTTGTGGCTGGGCTGGAATTCCTTCTCAGAAGATTCTAGGATTCCGTTTTGCGAGGTCTCTGAGATCCTTGGATAGGGAAAAAAAAGGCCCAAATTCCAGTACCTCTGACCCCCCCCAACCCCCTTCTTTGGCCCCAGATCTTTTATTGTCGATTTCCACAGTCTACCAGGATCTTAGGAAATGCGATTCTTATTCTTGAAAAAGTTGTTAGAATTTGTGGCCAGGTCGTCTGAAATTTTGTTGTCATCATGATAATCAATGCATTCATTTATTTAACAAATATTTATAAAGTATATACTATATGTTTCAGGCATTGTTCTAGCTTTGGGGATGGAGCGATTAACATGACAGACGTCTCAGTGCTCACAAAGCTTAAAACCTAGTTGGAAGGACATACATATAAACAAGGAAATATTAGATACTATTAAGTTCAATAAAAGGTGGTATAATAAGAAATGACCACATTAGATTAGTAATACTTCCTCTCAAAGGAATTCCTATTTAAACTGAGGTCTGAAAGACAATAAGGAGCCAGCTAGAACAAAATTCTGACAGAAGAATCCATCAGTGCTATGGGTGCTACGATGAAAATAAATTTGTTAAATTCCAGGAGAAAGGGAGGGAGAGCGAGGGAAAGAGAGAGAGTGTGTGTCAACATAAAGCAAATGAAGTCTAAGAGGATGGCAGGGACCAGGCCATGTAAAGAAGTTTGGGTACCCAGAAGGTAGTTGATGATCTGAATATCTGAATTGTGTTTCTAAAAGATTTCCCTGGTTAAAAAATAATAATAAATCTCTCTGTGAAGAATGAGGGGTGCAGGAGCAAGAGGGGAAGGAGGGAGATCAGCTAGGAGATTTACTTGTAGTTCAGGTGAGAGGTGAAGGGGGCTTGACTAGAATGGTAGAGATGAATGAAGTAGAGAATTCTGGATTCATTTTGAGGCTGAGGTCAATCTGACTTGCTAAATGATTGGATATAGGAGGTGAGGGAGGGAAAAAGAAGAAAGAAAACAGCTAGAGGGGCGCCTGGGTGGCTCAGTCCTTAAGGTCTGCCTTCGGCTCAGGGCATGATCCCTGCGGCGTTCTGGGATCAAGCCCCACATCAGGCTCCTCCGCTGGGAGCCTGCCTCTTCCTCTCCCACTCCCCCTGCTTGTGTTCCCTCTCTCGCTGGCTGTCTCTCTCTGTCAAATGGATAAATAAAATCTTAAAAAAGAAAAGAAAACAGCTAGATTTATGGAGTTCTACTTTGCGCCATGTGCATTTCGTTGTTATCTCATTTAATATTCACAACAGCCCTAAAGTTGGTAATTGGTATTATTTACCCATTCATCAACAAATATTTATCAAACAACCATCATATCCCATGCACCCTTCTAGATGCTGGGAATAGAGCAGCAAACAACACAGACAACGTCTTTGCTCCTAAGGAGCAAGTATTCTTTTGGGAGAAGAACAACAATCTTCAGATAAACAAATAATAAGCTATGATAAAAAAAAGTTACAACTGCAGTGGGAGGAAAAACAAGGTATTAATGGGCCAGAAAGTAATGCTGTGTGGTACTCCTCTTCTTTCATATGATATCTTAGAAAGCCTGAGGAGGTGACATTTGTACCTGAGGCTTGAATGATGGGTAGCTATTATCACCCTTATCTTACAGATGTGGAAACTGAGACTTAGCCATATAGATAGCACACAGAAGGTAGTTCTTCTTCTTTTTTTTTTTTTTTTAAAGATTTCATCCACTTGACAGAGATAGAGACAGCCAGAGAGAGAGGGAACACAAGCAGGGGGAGTGGGAGAGGAAGAAGCAGGCTCATAGTGGAGGAGCCTGATGTGGGGCTCGATCCCACAACGCCAGGATCACGCCCTGAGCCGAAGGCAGACGCTTAACCGCTGTGCCACCCAGGCGCCCCCAGAAGGTAGTTCTTCTGGAAGGGCGTGATGAAGTGGGTATGTAGCAGTTAGATTGTACTGGAGGACAGGCTTTGTATAACTGTGGAATTTTCTGCTTTAGAAAGTCCGTGTCTACGAAAGTTGTTTCAAAGAGCCACTTACTCTTGGCCTCAGAAAGGGACCCAAATACCTTATCAACTGGATAAAGGAAGTTCTTTGCAGACTAGCAATTTTATGTTGAATTATTTGGCCTGAATGAGTTGGTGGAGATTCCAGATTGGGTCTTAAGCACTGCAGGGTAGATCAAAGAACTAGATTCAATGAAATTCAATAAAAATTTATTCGTCTCCTATTTTGTACCAGATACTCGCACCATGTGTTGCATGGTATGGATATAAAGATAAGTGAGATGTCTTTTGTGCTGTTTGTCTTTCCAGATTAACTCTCTATTCTTTTCCACCCAGATTTGTTTCCAGGAGGCAGACCTTGCACCCTGGATCTCAGCCGAGTTCAGCCTAAGGGAAGCCCTCCCAGGTCAGATGGAGTGGGGAAAGTATCTGTGACGCCCAGCTGAAGGTCCTAGCACCCTTCAAGTCACTCCTTCAACATCCCCCCCACACACACACACAAGTCTCTTGTTCTGTTTCTAGTTGCTCCCTCCCCTTCAGGCCTACTTTGGTAATAGCTTCTCTGATACTCATCCTAGGGTGCTTCTGTACCCCTGTGGTTTCCCTACACCCTGTTCACACCTTTGTAAATAGTCTCTTTATTAAATCATTCTCCAATTCTCTGGTTTTCAGTCAGGAGGAAAACAAAAGGGCTAAGACAAAGGGCTTCCTCCTCTTGTGGCTTTTTCTTTTTATACAGGAAGAGAAGATCTCACAGCAGATTTTCACCTACAGCTCTTCAAACCAAACTATTATAGGCCATCTCTAGCTGCAAGGGAGCCTGGAAAGTTTAGCATTTTCTTTTCTACCCTCTATAGTAAAGGAAGGCAAAAGAGAAGGTGATTAGGAATAAATGTTCAGTGAGCCAATCTACAAGACCTGCACACCTCAGAACCAAGATATTTGTTTATTAAATATCAATCACCTTAAAGAGTAATGCATAAATGGTTACTTTGTAAAGACCACAGATATACAAAGATCACCAATATAGGACCAACTAAAGAAAGTAAACCATCCTAATAGCAGGTAAATGGCTTTGGAATAAAATTTCTAGTGACAGTGTCATATATTTTGCTATGGCTCAAACAACTGAGACAAAATAAAGGTTAAATGCTCTCAGAAAACTGTTTTAAGTATCTCTTTGAAAAGTAAAAACATTTTTATTATGTTTGTATCAAAAGTATGGGTTCCAGGGCACCTAGGTGGCTCAGTTGGTTAAGCGACCAACTCTTCATTTCACCTCAGGTCGTGATCTTGGGATCCTGGGATCGAGCCCTGTGTTGGGCTCTGCGCTCAGTGGGGAGTGTGCTGGAGAGTCTCCCTCCCTTTCTGTCTCTCTCTACCCCACTCCCTTCTCATGCTCTTACTTTCTAAAATACAAAAATAAATTATATTTTAAAAAGTATGGGTTCCAGGGACACCTGGCTGCCTCAGTCTGTAGAGCATGCAACTTTGGATATCAGGATCATGAGTTTGAGCCCCACGTTAGGCATAGAGATTACTTAAAAATAACAATGATGACAAAAACTTGGTGGTTTAAAAAAACAATGTATTATTTCTCCCAATTCTGTGGCTTGAACTGGCAATTCTTGTTGTTTCTCTTGGACTCACTCATGTGGTTACCAGAGGCCACAGACCCTGCTGGGTGGCCCTTTCCTTCAACTACAGCTACTTACAGCTCTCTCTGGATTCTTTTTTTTTTTTAATGATTTTTTAAAAATTATATTATGGTAGTCACCATACAGTACATCCCCAGATTCCGATGTAAAGTTCGATGCTTCATTAATTGCGTATAACACCCAGTGCACCATGCAATACGTGCCCTCCTTACTACCCATCACCGGTCTAGCCCATTCCCCCACCCCCCTTCTCTCTGGATTCTTGTAACCCTTCCTTCCCTGGCCCCTTCGGACCTAGGGGTTACTACTTCTAGTGTTCCTCACTGATGCCAGACTCAATGTTTCACCACGCTGTAGATATTCTTTAACCCTACCCACAACTTTATGAACAGTATGAACAACTCTTTCATTATATTTTCCTCAGTTCCCCCATTTGAGTGTGCAATCTGTTTTCCCCCAAGGACTCTGAATGCTATCTAACCTCTGAATGACATAGAGGGAAAATTATCAAGTAAAAGATTAGAGGCAAAATTATATTAAGTCTCACATCACAGCATGAATAGTTAGAAGCATAGAGAGAGAAACCATTCTCAAGAAAAAAAAAGAAAGAAAAGAAGGAAGAGAAGGGAAGAAGGGAATAAAGGAAGGAAGGAAGAAAAGGAAGGAGGGAGGGAAGGAAGGAAAGAGGGAGGGAAAGAAGGAAGGAAGGGAGGGAGGACAGAAGGAAGGGGCTTGATTCTGTCTGGAAAGATCAGAGATTTCACATGGTACTTGATAACTGAGAGGGGCCTTAACGCTTGTGAAGGCCCTAGGGGAAAGAAGCAAAAAGTTAAGGGAAGACTGTGTGTCTGGAAATACAGTGTGGACACTGTACCTGCAGCCCTCTATGTGTATGGGCTGTCTGGAAATTAAACCTGGAAATTAGACTGAAATCAAATCAGGGAGGGCTTTGAATGCCAGCTTTAAAAATTTGATTTGAGGGGTGCCTGGGTGGCTCAGTCGATTAAGCATCTGACTCTTGATTTTAGCTCAAGTTATGATCTCAGGGTAGTGAGATCAAGCCCCACATGGGGCTCTGTGCTGGGCATGGAGTCTGCTTAAGATTCTCTCTCTCCCTCTGCCCCACCCTCACCCCCGCACACGTGTTCTTTCTCTCAAAAAAAAAAAAAAGAATTTGATTTGGGGTGCCTGTCTGGCTCAGTCAATAGAACATGCAACTCTATGACTCTTGATCTCCGGGTCATGAGTTCAAGCCCCACACTGTGGGTAGAGTTTACTAAAAAGAATTTGACCTTTATTCAGGATCCAGGGTTCTCAAAATATACCACTAGTGGTATGTAAGATGATTCAGGTAATACACACTTTAAAATTTTGTTTTGTTATGTGATTTTTAATGTGTCGTGGGAAAAACAATAGTTATAACACCAAAACTATGACTTCACAAATATTCTTGCACAGAGGCTAAAGCTGGTAGTAAGAAAAGTCAATAGAATTCGAGAAGAATACTAAACATTTATATAGGTGGAGAGACACCACGGACATTGTCATGAAAACAGTACAAGGTTTCGGTAGCACTGCAGTGAGCAAAGGGATCTTTGCCAGTAACTTGGTGGGGTGATGGGGAGAGGCAGTACCACAGGGAGAGCTGTGCTTTATGAGGGTCACACCAGTGGCCCTGTAGAGGACGTAGGACCAAGAGAGGTTGGGGCCGGAGGTGGAAATTGTATTAGGAGGCCGATACCCGGAAAGGAGATGACGGCCCAGACCAGGTAACAACAAGAAGGATAGTGAAGGCTCATAGAGAGGGCGCTGCAGATGGAAGTTGTGAAGTTGATGACCTGATTAAAGCAGACAAAGTGAAGGAAGGTGGCAATTCCATCAATAGGATTAGAAGACGTGGGAGGAAGAACATTTTAGTGGGGGTAAGGGGAGAGTACTGAATTAATGCACTGATTTTTGACATGTGGATTTTGGGGCACCTCCCAGCTGTTCACATGTTGATGGGCCATTGAAGGATATGTGTCTCTGGGCACTCCACAGAAAACTAACCAGGATATACATGCAGGCGTCTTCCTTGCATGTTCCCTAGGTCTGGTTCTCCCCTCACTCCCACACCTACTCTTGACTTCTGCTGTACGGAGATGATAAATGCCACTCCATTTCAGGGAAATGGGAAGTACTTAGCTCCCCCCGGGGGACCTTGCTCAATCCAGAGACCATAACTAGCAATATGCAAAATAATTGAATTATAACCTATTAGAGCCGGTGATCACCTGGTATCACAATTTTCTCCGGACTATAGGCTGAGAAGCAGCAGCCTGGAGAAGGAACGCGATTCACAGCAGCAAAACATAATGGAAACAACATGGACGTTGCAGTCAGCCAGACCTGGTGTCAAATCCTAGCTTATTCCCTACGTGATCTTAAGCGGTTTACTTCACTACTCTGAGCCTCAGTTTCTCTTCTACGAAATGGGTGGGACAACAATAGCAGATGTCTCCAGTGGTCCCTGTGACCTGCTTAAATCCTTCAGGAATCGGATACTTACTTTTGCACAGCTGTGGTGGGAAGTAAATGCAATAATGTATGTGATATACATTTGCTTTTTTCTTTTTAAAGATTTTATTTATTTATTTGTCAGAGAAAGAGAGAGGGAGAGAGAACAAGCAGGGAGTGGCAGGCAGAGGGAGAAGCAGGCTCCCAGCTGAGCAAGGCCCGGATGTGGGACTTGGTCCCAGGACCCTGGGATCACGACCTGAGCTGAAGGCAGATGCTTAATCGACTGAGCCACCTGGGCATCCCTGTGATATACATTTCTTAATAGAGTACTGAGAAGTACTCTACTAAGAAAGAGCTGGTATTCGCTGAATTAACACCATCATAATAACTATCATTATTAGTTTGAAAGTGAATTCACAGTTTGGCTAGAGAGGTATGCCCAGAGGAAGGCAGATGGTCTGGCTCTCTCCCCGGACATCACTGAGAAAGATGATCCTGGGAAGAACACTCAGTCTAGCCAATTTGGTAACTGGACTTGCTTGGGACACCTCCAAATATTCATATGCTAGGGAAGCTTTGCAATAATTTCTGAGTGCCTGATCTGGGTCCTACTGTGCCAATGTATCCATCGCATTCCCTTTCCACCACCCAGAATGCCTGTGTCCTCTATCTGGGGCACTCCCTTTTCTACTGAGGTACCAGATTGCTACCTGATGAGTAGAAAATTAGGACTCTCTCAATGGGGGTATTTCAGACAGTTGTCTGGAGGCCTGAAGAACCATTCCTGTCCTACCAATGACCACACGGGGCACCTCTTTCACCAAGGTCATTCTGGGCACACAGTAATAATTCTTATTGATGGAGTGTCCATTTTACCACATTCCATTTTGGATTAACGGAGTGATATTGGCTGATCAATTATTCTTTCTCTTTCATTTCATTGTATTTTTTTAAAGATTTATTTATTTATGTATTTATTTAGAGAGAGAATGAGAGAGAGAGAGAGTGGGGGAGGGGAGGGACAGAGGGGGAGAATCTCAAGCAGACTCCATGCTGAGCCAGACTAGGGGCTCGATCTCATGGTTCTGAGATCATGACCTGAGCCAAAATCAAGAGTCAGACGCTCAACCAACTGAGCCACCCAGGCGCCCCCTTCTCTTTTATTTTAGACATATTAATATCACACAGCTAAAATTGAGAGGAATCTTTTTCTCATCCTCCTTACTCTTCACTCCCTACTTCATCCTATCAACCAGTAGGTCTTATCAATCCCACAAATATAAATATTGCCTGCAACTGTTCCTTTCTCTCCACTGTCCATTGCCATCTCTGTATCTCACCAGCATCATCTCTCATCTGCACCACTGCACTACCCTTTTTGTTTTTGCTCTCCTCCCTGGACTCACTAACTGCCTTCTAGTCCATTCTCCACTCAGCAACTAGAGTGATCTTTCTAAAATCCAAATCTGATCGGGTCATTTCACAAAGCTAAAACCTAATTAAATTAATTCAATCTATTCAAATGACTGCCAGTTTCTCTAGAAAAATATTAAAAATCCTTAGCATAGTAAAATGCCTATTAGTACTTGCAGGGACCTAATAAATATTTGTTGAAGGGAGGGAATCAAATCTCTGAGCCTGGGAGGAAATGCCTTGTTCTTTTGTGTGTTAATTTGCCTTGTTCAAATCTCAGGGCACCTCCTTCTTTCCAGCTTCTTGGAAGTACCTCATTGTAGCCTCTGGCATCTCTTACAAAGTGATTTCCTCAAGGTCACACAGCTGGTGCGAAAGCACCAGACAGAATATACAGCCCTATTGTTTGTGACTGTAGCATCACAGTTATGGGAGAAGCAATCGTGGTTGAAATGTGACAACCACCCATACGATGTTTGACCCTCCCGTAACACTCCCACCAAGTTTCTAGGCCATGGTATAGAGCTTTTCCAAGATAAAGGAAATCTACCTCCTCACCCCACCAAAGAAGCCCCTTCTTCTTTAGACAATTCTAACAGTCATGGAAAATCGGACAATTCAAAGAAAAATCCATCCTAGCCCGTTTATCAAAGGATAAAGAGAATGAGAGAAAGGCAGTTGTGTCTGAGAGAGACCCACACCCTCCTTCCTGTGATGGACTGAAGGTGCTTTGGGTCAGCTCCCTCCAAGGGGAAGGTGGGTGACTTAGGCTCCAGCTTAGTTCAGGGGCAGACTTGTAACATTTAGTCTCAAAACTTCTAGGAGATACTATAGACTAGCCAGGGACTAGAAGAGGGAAGGGATGTGTGTGGAGGAAATGGGATTAATCCCAGCTCAAACATTGGGTGGAATCCCAGCTGCTGCAGCTGCTGAGGGCTTAACCAGCTGTTCCCTGGGCAGCTGCAATGTTCAGCCCAGACCTGGCTCTCAGGGTGGCCACTCGGTCTCAGCTCAGGACCGTCAGCTCCAAAGTAAGCCAAACTCTGCTGAAAGAATGGCTGGAAAGCAAAAGAGAAGAGCAGAAAAGGAGTTCCCAGTTCCAAGGACTTCTGTGTGGACACCATGCAGTGTGGAGTCAAATAACCATGTTCTTAGGTTCTGTGGTCCCAAGGAGAGACGTTGAGAGACAGTTTGGGTTTAGGTTTCAGAGAGAAGCAAAGCCAGGCCTGGAGATATCACCTTCAAATCTGTCCCTATCCTATCCTGCCCTGCTCCAATACCCCTACACTGTCCCGCACCAGCTGGTCCCATTACACACTGTGGGGATAGGGGCATTGGCTGTTTGTGATCAGAACTAGCAATACTCACATGCACAGAGCAGGACCAACCTACTTAGGGATTAAAGATGACCCTAAAAGCCCATCAAGTTGCCAATATCTTTTTTTAAAATGCAAGTTTGATTTCCCCCCCTCAACTGTTTCCAATCCTAGCATTGCTTTTCATCTTCAGGATAAAGCTGGAAATCTTTCAAGTATATCACACCTCCCTTTCACTAAACCGAACTTACTGATGCTCCTTTACTCTTGAACTGATGTTCAGTTTACTCTTGCTCCCCAACTCCAGGCCTTTGTATATGCTGTTCCCTGGGCTTGAACAACTCTTACCCATCTTTCAGGTCTCAGCTTCAATGTCACTCCTCAACTCTTTCACCACACTCAACAACCTTCCGACCACTATGTCTTGTCAGGTGAGCTGTGAGAGCCATGCCTGACTTACCGTCTTCTCCCCATGGCACAGCACGGCATTTGGCACAAGGTAGGAACTCAGTAAAACCTGACTGAAGATGTCCCCCCATCTAATGGGAGATGTTCATGTGTATACATCAACCAATTCACACATAGAGACAGTAACAGGGAGAGGAGAGTCTGAATGTGCTAACTGGCCACAAGATCCCCACAGGGAAATACCCTGACCAGCCATAGACTTCTTCCCATAGACAGTGGCTTCAGTCTTCCAGCCAGAGAAGAAAGCTTCCTCCAATATAGTAGAGACCACAGAGGCACAGTCAGGGATAAACACATCAAGCCTCTAGGTCAGAAATGCTCACTTTTCAGAGTTCATTACTTTCACTAAGTGAAGACTCCCATCTTAGCACTGGCTTCTTCTTACTTCAGACATTTCTGGAAGATTGTATTAGTCTGCTAGGGCTGTCATAACAAAATACCATCAACTGGGTGGCTTAGACAGCAAACATTTGTTTTCTCACTGTTTTGGAGGCTGGAAAAGACCGAGATCAAAGTTCTGGCTGATTTGGTTTCTGGTGAGTACTCTCTTCCTGGCTGCCTTCTCACGATGTCTTTCCATGGCCTTTCCTTGGTGCATGCAAAGAGAGAGCCACTTTCTGATGTCTCTTCTTATAAAGGCACTAATCCTATCAGATCAGGGCCCTACTCTTATGATTACATTTGACCTTAATTACTCCCTTAGAGGCCCCATCTCCAAATATAGCCACACAGGCGTTAGGGTTTGCGTGTATGAATTTGGAGGGAGACACATATATTCAGTCCATAACAAAGCTCAGTGTCCCCTCTCCTCTACTCTGGAGAATTTCCTTTACTGGCTAGGTAACTTTAGTTAAGGAAGTCAGAGATCCGGGCAGGAGAAAGGAGAGCCAATGAAAATGAGAGAGAAATAACTGTCAAAAAGCTAGGACTTAGTGACTCAGTGAAGGGAATGAGAATCCCAAACTTTTTATTTATCCATTTGAGAGAGAGCGAGAGGCAGAGGGAGAGGGAGAGGGAGAATCTCCAGCAGACTCCCCGCTGAGCTCAGAGCCCAACACAGGGCCCAATTCCATGACCCTGACATCATGACCTGAGCCCCAAAACCAAGAGTCAGATTCATAACCGTCCGAGCCACCCAGGTTCACCAAGTCAAACGTGTCTGAAGGCCCTCTAGGACGTGGCCCTGTCCATCAAGGCAGTCTTATTTCTTATTATTACTGCTCCAGGTCTACCAGCTACTACGGCGGTAACTTGCGCCAGTGACTTAAACCTGCCTTTGCCTTGGTGTCCTCATCTGTAATACAATCCCACAAGGTTATCGTAAGGAGGAAATGTGAATGCATGTAAAGAGCTAGCACAAGGCCTGACACGTAGTAAGTTCTCAAGAAACATTAGCTGCATTTAGGTATACTCCCCGATCTCCCAACTCTAGGCTGCCCGCACAACTTCATTCCAGATTCGAAGTGCCTGCTCATGTTGTTACTTCTGCCTGGAATGCCCTCTCCGTTCTCCTCCACCTACACGCCTCAACATCCTAGCCGGGCCCTCCTTTCTCCACAAGGCGCTCTCTGTACTAATATGACATTTTCCACCCATTCAGCTCATCCTGATTAAGTCACAATGTTGCTTTGGTAGTTAACCATCTTAGACCTTCCCTCCATGGAGGAAGCTGTTTCTTAATATTTTGTGTGTTTTTCATGCCTAATACAGTGCTATACTGTAGATGTTCAGTAAATCCAGCTTGAAGAGAGGAAGGGGGAAAAAGTCTGGATTCCAGAGAGTTAAAAAAAAGGTCAACTGAAACTTGAGGCAGTGGCTCTCAACTCTGGTTTCCCAGTATGCAGAGAGATCTTGCCAAGATTATCAAAAAATATTCTGTAAATTCTCAAAACAAGATCACTTTTAATTATACCTTAGTTTTAAAGCAAGCCCAAATCTTTCACACAGCACCTTTTGAAGGAGTGTTATGAAATCAAACAATTATAGGGACAACACAACCCCCCAAATATTTGGGAACCACGGATAAATCCTTCTTCTAGTAGAGTGGTGAGGAGAGAAGCAAACAGCAGAAAGCCGCAAAGGCCGTGAGAAAGGGGAGCAGAGCATAGAAGACATTGCCCGAGTGCCTATTTTACACCAGGCACAGACACTGATCTTGTCAACAATCTTCTTGGGGTAGCAGCAGTATCTGCAGGTCTGCCTGACTTCCAGGCCATGCTCTGGGAAAGATCCACAGCTTGGATTGTGAGATCAGGAAAGGGGGAAGGAGGTGGCAACAGGAACCTGGTACGGACTGAAGGAAATGGTGGGTGGAAGGACACTAAAGGTAAACTTATTCCGCTTCCAATTGTTGCCTTTATCAAGCACTTCCTGAAGCCCTACGTGTGCTTTCACCTCCAGACACGGAACTCAAGGGTCACAAGGTGACGGAGTTGAGGTAATAACTTGGAGGTGCACAGAATCTGGCTACAACTATACCTCCAGCTCCTGGGAGCCGCAAAGCTAAATCAGGCACGAGGGATGCAAAAATGCCAGGCTTGGACGGGTTTTCGCAAGGAGAGGTGTGTGGGCTCACCAGCCCTTGACACCTGTGGCTCGGCCCTGGCAGCTTACCAAGCCTCACCCACCCATCTCACCTCCCGAGAGAAGGCTCCTCTGCGCAGGTCCAGTCCACCTACCCCTGCAGTACACAGTTATCGCTTTCCTTTGGTCTGGAAGAGAACCGATCCTGACGGCCACCAGAGGGCAGTGTATAGCAGGGACCCTGCGGACTGAAACTGCACAGCGGCTACAGGCAAGGGCTGGCTCCTTGGTGGTACCACCAAACCCCTCCATCTACAGACATTCCCCTTCCACTGAAGTCCAACTTCCTCCGAGCTTCCATTCTAACTCAGGAGCATCTGACTGTCTGAGTTCCTGCCTGTCTACTGCATTGGACCCTGAAGGTTGCAGGAATATCCAGGCCAGGGAAGCAGAGCCGGGAGAATGGGAGAGGGAAGAGGGGGTGGGGTGGTGGAGGAAGCCAGTAGAAACAACAACAGGGACAGGCGATCAAGAAGAGGACTCCAGTTGTAATGTCTATATGCCCTTGCTTGGAAAGCCTACCCATCTCCCCTAAACAAACACGCCAGGGCTTGAAGCTGTTCTCTGCCTACAGCCCTTCAGGATAGATAGGTTCCAGCCCTCTATTCCCGTTCTTTCTCTTGACCAAGAGTGTGTGGGGACTATCAGTTAACTTCACTAGGGATTCCCAAAAGTCATCAGTTGGTCCAGGGACATCCCAGAATAAAACATCACCCCCATTCAGACTCTGACACCAGGGTAGGATGGGAACTAGGCTGATTCATGGCCTTCAGGGAGGGACCAGGACTGCAGGCTAACCATCAGGGACCAGAATTCTTCAAGTATCAGTAGTGCAATGGCCTGAGACCTCGCGGGAGCCTCTATAAAGGAGAAAGGACGTGCGCGGACCCTCCTTCTTCAACAACCCTGGCCCCTCCAACATTCGGTATGCAACCATGTGGGCAGAATGCTGGTCCTCTCCGGGTGGGAGAAGGGACCCGCAGCCTAGAAAAGGGCACGACTCTTCTGGTCTCAGTTGCTGATCCATTGGGACGCCCCCCTGAGGGGAGGAAGCAGGCAGGAAGACCTGCTGGGCAAGGAGGGAGGAGTCGGAAGCAAGGTATTGACTCAGAGTTGGTCCCCTTCTCCCCTCCTCTGGAGGTGAAATCACCCTTTGAATAGAGATATTTTCCAATAAGCTCCTGCAAGCCTTCCCTTTATTAGCCCACAGTCAGATTGGCTGGCTGTGTCAAACATTGTTAACGCCGTGCCCTGGCCCCTCATCTTGCCAGGCGGGGCAAGCAGATCATTATATTACAATTTATAAATAGAAAATAAAATAAAATAATCGGGTGGGGCTGAGGCACTCGGGAAAAAGAGGCGAAATAGTCCTTGTCAAGGAGTATCCACCGTCAACCCCATCTACCTAGGACCAGGGGTCTCCTCTCAGGTGGAGGTTGCCCCTAAACCAAGCAGTCCCGTCTCGCCTCCATTTTTCTCCCTAATCCGCCCACCCCCCCCAGTCAGCATCCTCTGCTGCCCACATCCCCAGATCTCAGCCCGCACGCCCGGGTTTCAGCAGGCGCCTGGAGGTTTCTCTGTTCGACGCACTCAGCCCAGTAGCTCCTCGGCCAAGCGATAGAGGAACCGAGAGTACCAGTGCATGCCGGTCGGCTGGACCGCCCCGCCCGGAAGCAGCGCGCCCAGCGCGTGGAGCAGGCGCAAAGGAGCGAAGGCGCGGTGCGCCCACTGGTGACTCTCCAGAACCGCGTAACACGAGGCCAGGACGTCGTTGACCAGCAGCGTCCCGTGTGCTGTGAGCGGCGCGAACACGCCCACGGCTTCCTCCCGCGCCACGCGGGCCACGCGCGCTGGCCGAAGCGCGTCCCCGCCGGGCGCCAGCACCGAGTCCCCCGCGCGCAGTCGGCGCGCGAACACCGGTGCAAAGTCGCCTGGCGCGGGCGCCGGCCCTCGAGCGGCGAACACCAGGTGCCAGGGCGTGAGCAGCAGCTTGCGCGGGGGCCGCTCGGTCTCCACAGCCACGAAAGAGGCCCGGCGCTGCAAGTCCCGGTCCAGGAAGAGCAGAACGGGCGTGGGCACCACCCGGCCTGCCGCGTCTGCCGCCAACACCCAGTCTCCGCGGTGCAGTTCCCGCAGCCCCTTCCGCTCGCCGCTCCGCAGGCGCACCGTGGCATTTCCCGGAAAGCAGCCGCCTGCCCTGACGGCCAGTGAGTTATCTGCAGGGAACAAGCATAGCGATGATTGAGTCAAGACCAGCAGTTCCAGGATGTTGGTACAGATTCTCAAAGATGTGGATCAAGCCCAGAGCAGACCTCGCCAGTCCTGGGACGTGTAATTTCCCACGGATCTGGCCCCAACCTGGGCAGAAACGGAAGCATGGTTTATAACACTAACGCCCACTTGGTCTCCCCTAGGGTCGCACCAGAGCTGTGCGGTCTCAGTTTCCCCGGAAGGAGCCCCCTTTGGGCGGACCTCACCACCCACCCTCTACTGTACCGGCTTTGACGGACACGTGAACGTGGTTGCGGGACTCGTAGTAGACCCAGTCGAAGCCGGCTTCCACTGCCAGGCGCGCCAGCAACCCATACTTATTGCGGTCGCGGTCGGACGTGGTGATGTCCAAAGCACGACCTTCGTAGTGAAGCGAGTCCTGAGCATGGTGACCGTCCTCGTCCCAGCCCTCGGTCACCCGTAGGCGCACTCCGGGCCACATGTTCATCACGGCAATGGCCAACGCGTTCACCCGCTCCTTACAGCGCTGGCGGGGAATAAAGGGGTCAGTCTCCTCACTACCACTACCACCGCAGGGGCAAAAAGGACCTGGAAGGGAGGGTCGATTCTTCTTTGTTTTCCCGGCCCCACAGCACTCCCTCCCAGCTTTTGAGTGCCCTGGGGAAGTGAGAATCCGAAGCGGTGTAGTCGCCAATATGCACTCCCTTTCCAGAGCGTTGTGGGAAAACTGTGGGGTCACCTCAGAGATTGAGAGGGGTTGCCTATACCGAACTCTTTCCCCACTTTCCACGCCCGCCCCTCACTCGTTATGGGACCTGGGCTCAACCTGGGAGAGGGCAGGAGTGGAGAGGGCGGTGGAAGCTCTGTCAGGGAGGGGTTGAACAGCCTGGCTCCCCAAGAGGAGCCCCTGTTTGAGCCTGGCCCCCGCCCCAAGCCCCGGCTGCCGTCCCTCCGCCTGATTCATCTTTTGTTTCGTTGCCTTCCCTGGCACCGGGCATCGCTTCCTTCCTTCCTTCCTTCCTCCTCCTCCTCCTTTCGGCCCCTAGCATTAACCCCTTCGTGGAGCGAGCGCCCCCCACAGAGGTGCCCAAGCGGAGCCGTGCGGTATCAAGGCTGCTGGAAAAAGGGTTTGGGTGGCGGGGGCTGCGCGAAGTACAATGGCCATTCTCCGGGATGACTTAACCGAGCGAGAATCCCGGGCCGAGGCCGGGGACGCGCCGGGAGAAGCGGACTCAGCAGCTCCATCCACAAAGGCGCTTTTCAGCCGCCCCGGCTCCGGGAGAGGAAAGGGCAGAAAGCCGCGCCCCCCATCCCTGCTCCCGCCCGCCGGGCCCCCTCCCCCCGCGCGACCAGCCCTCCCAATTCCAGCTCAGGCTCTGCCAGCCCCGAGACTCCGTCTCTCCATCTCTGTTCCAGATGCAGCCCAGATAGGCGTGGGAGTTAGCACCTGAGATTAACCGGAGCTGCCCTTGCGCGGAACTGGGGGGCCCCCTGCAGGGTGGGAGTGGAGAGGAGGAAAAGCAGTGGTCGCTGGAAGCCTGCACCCGGGGGAGTTCTACCACGGTTATCTGGGCGGCTCTAGTCTGGGAGCTGGAGACCTTGGCGCGCACCATAGCACGGACACCGCGGGAGGAGGCGCGGAGAGGACAGTTTCCTTTTCTTCTCCCTTCTCTGACCTCTCACCTCAGACTTGGTTTTCTCCTAAGTGTCAGAGGGGCATTTTCCTCCTTCCCTTCTTCCCGAATTTTCTACACCTCCGCAGGGTTAGAGAGCAGAGGAGGGGAAGACAGGAAAAGTGGTAACTCCTTCCAACTTTTTGTCGTTTTGTCCCCTAAGGAGGCCCTGAGGCCTTGACCTGCGGGGGCAGCAGCCCAGTGCAGAGCCAACTCAATGGAGGCCTTTTGCAGGCAGGGTGTGGGAGATAAGCAGGACCGAGGGGTTCCCAGGCCTTGTCAGAGCCCCTCCTGGGCCTGTCCCTTGTCCTGGCCCCTCTGCTGCAGGTGGCAGCCAGGGGAAAGGGCCACAATATTCCATGAGTAAGGAGGGAAGGAGTGTCCCCCTTCCCAATCTCTGAGTAGTAGTAGAAGGAATTATTTCTCCCCTGCACAGGTTTTCCTAACAAAGTAACCTGGAAAACTATGGCAATTAATCGGAGGAAATCCGTACCCCTCCCTCTCCCTCCACCTCCCCACTCCATACACAATTAGGTGGTGTAATGGAAAGTGTATAGACTTAGAATCAGGAGTCCTGAATTCTAGTCCCAGCCATGCCACTAATTAGTTTTAAGACTTTGATTAAATTGCTTTTCCTCTTGGGGCCCAGCTCTCAGCTGCAAAATTGAAGCGAGGAGGTGGAAGAATGTGATTTCCAAGTTTCCTTCCAGGTCTGACATTTGAGATCACTGGCCAGAGGTGGTCCTTCACTCCCAAGGCATTGCTGACCTCATCCTGGGTCAGCTAGGTTCCATATTGCAGCAGATGCTTGATACAAGCTAATTGAATTTAATTCTTTAATTCCAAGGAAAACCCCTGAGCTAAGCTGAGCTTGAGGGATGTGGGAACACTTTTTCAGGTGGGCCCATCTGTTCTTCCCATTGAGAACTACTTTTCACCCAAGACAGTCGTTTAGACACTAGAATAGTCTTGCCTCGGTTCTAGGATGCCACCCCCATGCTGAAGACAATTCTGCCCAGCCCCTTCTCAGGTAGATGGCCTGGTGACCTAACTGTTGGCCACCCCTTTCCCAGCCTCCTTCAATCTCTTTAGCCCACAGATCTTTCCCACAATCAGGTCAGGAGCCAAGCTAAGGGTAGAGCTTTCTGTCTGCTGCCTAGCCCGCTCCTGGCCCCCAGCTCACCCCAGCCCTTCCTGCCTGGCTCGGTAGCTGACCCCCGGTCCACGCCTCAGCCATTTCCCGTCTCGCCTGCCGCCATCCTCTTTTCCCCGCCCTCGCTGTCTCTCCCAGCTTCACTCTCACTAGTCCCTCCTCCCCTCCCCATTCCAGCTTCTCCCTGTTAGGATCCCTCCTGACCACTTAGCCCAGTGAGCACAGGTTTGGGGTTTTTTTTGGGGGGGGGGCGGTGGAAGGGTAGGGAGAGATCTTTGAGATTAAGGTCTCTATAGATGAAGCCCAGCTTACCCTCCCGGGCTGCCACAGGAGTTGGCAATGCCCTGGCGCAGGTGGGGAGAGGTCCTCCTTACCTCCGTCATCAGGCGGTCTGCACCACTGTTCTCCTCATCCTTAAAGATGATGTCCGGGTTGTAGTTGGGCACCAGGTCCCGGAAGCGCTCAGAGCCCCTTGCCACTCTCCCCTCGGCAGGCCCACTGGCGCCCAGGGTCCGCTCGGGCACGCTGGGCACAAATTGCTTGTAGAGCAACGGCACGAGCTGCTTGCGCACGTAGCGGCGCCGGCCAACCGGCCCCCGGCCCGGCCCGCAGCTCTGGGCGGGTAGCGCCAGAAGTGCCAAGCAGCACAGGGGCACCAGCCTGGCCGGCAACGCCATGGATGCAGAGGACTGGGGCCAAAGGGAACGTTCTTGTCCTCACCAGCTCGCCCGTCAGTTGGGCATTTCCCCAGGCGCCAGAGAGCGCAGCAGGCAGAGCCGCCCCCAGAGTGCCCTAGAGCTCTTGTGGCTCTGCGCACCTGGCTGCCGCTAGCTCTGCCTACATGCCCCCGGGGGGTCTGGAACCTGCTACTGACGGGCCATCATAGCAGGGAAAGGGGGGTCGTGGGTGAGTGCCAGCCCAGCCTGGCTCTGCTGCCCGGCTCCGGCGCTGCCAGAACACCCCGGCTCCGCCTTAAGTGGCCCCTGGCCCCGCCCCCCGCCCTTCTCCCAGGACCGTCCCGCCCCCTCCCACCGGGGCGGGGGCTCTAGCCGGTCACCGCTGGTCCATTTTGCGACTGAAGCGTGTCCCATCCTGGAAACCAGGCAGGCACCTGTCTAATAAATCCTAGTCGCTTTTCAGTCCTTAGCTGCCTGGATAAGCATCCTTCTACTTCCAAGCCTAGGCTTGGCACCAAACCACCCTCCTATGATACTTGAATTGGATCTTTACTCTCCCAAATCCTATCCAGGCAGGCCAGTGTCCTCTGCTGTCATCCAGGAAGTATGGGTTCCAGTTTCTACCCAAGGCCAGTCAAGCCCTTTGGGCATACAACCAGAGACTTTCTTCTCTGTGGTCCTCCCCAAGCCTGCCCCACTTTCCTCTCTCCTCCTTGGCAGTAGTAACCAGGACTAGAAGCGGTGGGTACCAGGAGACCATTTTCTCTGGTAACTTTGCAGCCTTCTGCTGAAAGCCTCCCCCAGAATCAGGGACTGATCTCTGTAGTTATAATTTGGTTCTGGACTTCAAACTTCGGCCTCCTGTCTTTCCTTGCCAGACACCCAATGGCTGGTTCTTTTCAAATGCCTAACTTGTCAACTGGAAGCTGCTGGAGGGCAGTGGGTACTTAGAGTCATAATCTTTAACAGGCTAATGGTCTCTTCCCTTTACCTTCCATCCAGGCACCTCTCTAGCTTTCTCTCTCTGGACCCCCTGGGGCTCTGCTTCCTACCACTGTCTCAGAGGCTTTGAGCCTGCAACACTTCACCCACCAATCTATTGTTTAGAAATCACTTTCTCGGGGTGCCTGGGTGGTTCAGTCGGTTGAGCGTCTGCCTTCAGGTCAGGTCATGATCCCAGGGTCCTGGGATTGAGCCCCATATCGGGCTCCCTGCTTCAAATGGGGCCTGCTTCTCCCTCTCCCTCTGCCTGCAGCTTCCCCTGCTTGTGTTGTCAAATAAATAAATAAAACCAAGACAGACAGACAGAAAGAAAGAAAGAAAGAAAGAAAGAAAGAAGGAAGGAAGGAAGGAAAGAAAGAAAGAAAGAAAGAAAGAAAAGAAAGAAAGAAAGAAAAGAAAGAAAATCATTCTAAGAAGGCTTCCCTGATGTCCTGACACTGCCCACCTGTTTCCCTGAGAACCAGTAACTAACTGCCAACCATTGTGGTATTAGAATTATATCACCCCTACTAGACAAAGCAACTCTTAAATACAAAACTGTTTACCATGAATCCCCATGGCTAAATGCCTGGCCTATAGCAGAGGGCTCACCAAGTATCTGTGGCATCCACACTGTCTGGTGTTCAATACTCCCCCCCGCCTCAGCTCCATGGCTAGCACTTACAGCAACTTGGTGTACGTTAGAAAAAAGTGTTCCTTCCTCAAGACACCTGACTGCCATTTGCAAGAAAATAGTCGTAGTAACTCTATATAAGCCTACAAGGTGAATGGTGCCCCCTACAAGTTGCACAACGTGCATCACCCTGAGCAGAAACTTTGTCCCTACCCCCAACACAGCAGGAGGGCTTGCACAGTGTTCTAGGCACTGACAGCCTCTGGAAAGACAAGAGTTATGTTCTTTTCTGAGAACCACAAACCCATGTCAGTCAGCTTTCTTTTACTTTAGGTCCAACCCAAGTCAGGGAGGATAGGGCTGAGGATGGTGTGTGAGTATAGGGGAAGTTATCCTATTCCTACACCCATGCCCACCTACCCCCAATAACCAAGGCATAGAAACAAGGCATGAGTATAAGGAAGAGTCAGGGACCAGCCAGCTTTAAGCAAGGCTAAAGGAGGAGGAGCTTCCCACCGCCTAATTGTATGACCTAACATGAGACCCAAGGCCCTAAAAGATACTAAGAATGCAGATGGAGGAGAAGGGAAAGGATGGTAGGCAGGATCCCTCTGTTTTTCTTAGTTGGTAGATTCAGAATTGGTGGGAATAAGGCTGTTCAAGAGACACAGAGACAGGCCCTTTAAAAAACCAAAGCAAACCCTGGGATCAACTTTATTGCTGACGGTTGTGGTCTCTTCTTCCCTACGCCCTTGTCTCTCTGATGGTCCAAAGCCCCTCCAGGATAGCACAGTGCTTAGGCTCTGCTGGGCCAGAGGCAAGGGAGACAACCTGCCTCCCAAGTCAGCCCCTGGCTCAGTTTCTCGCCTGTCCCCACCCCACCCTATTGCACATCAAATCATGTAAACATGGCTACGGGCATGGCCCTGAACCGCAGTGAGGCAGATTGATGTGTAAACAGATTTGGGACCAGGAGCCAGACCCAGTCACCCAGCCCCACTCCATGCTGGGGCCCACAGTTAAATTTGGAAAAGCAGGGGGGCCTGGTCCCAAACTCTGGCTCAGATTATGCAACAGTGCAGACAGCTCAGCTCCCCTCTACTACCCTTTCAGATTCCAGGTCCTGTGGTCCACCCACCCCTGGGCGCCCCTCCAGGCCTGGGCAGCAGATGGCAGTGTCCAGTTTTCTCCCTCCCACCCCCAGCTGGAAGTCATTGGTGCTGGGTCTTCCGAGATGCCCGGGGAAAACCGGAGACAGGCAATGGCAATCTGTCCAGCCCTAGAGAAGAGGGAGGGTGGGCAGTCAAAAGCAGGGCACAGGTCCAGTCTCAGGGATAAGACAACCAAGCCACAGATGAGGTACGTTACAAACAAAGCAGACAGCATGCCATCTCTCCTGCTTGGATGACCATGGTTCCAGAGGGCCCCACCTCACAACCACCCCATTAGCCTGCGCCCCCACTCCCTCTCACCAAAGGCCCGGATCAGCTCTGCCCGCACAGCCGCGGTAAAGGTCTTCACCAGACAGAGAGTGGTGAGGCCCGCGAAGGCTGCGTTGTAGAGGAACACGATGTAGAAATTGCCCAGCCAGTTGAAGCGTCCAAAGTCACCCAGCAGGTCAAAGCGAGTGAGCCCTGAAGTACAAAGGCCAATATGGGAGTGGGCTCCCCAGCTCCTCCCTGGCTCAGAGCCCAGTTTTCTGCTGCCTCCTAGTGGCCATATCTCAACACTGCAATTGACAGGTTGGCCTCTTCTATGTATTAATTGTTCCTACTTCCCAACTTGTCTCAGAGGGAGTTATGGCTGGTGAAGAAAGTGTCAGCAGCTAGGCTTGCTCCAACTTCCCTTCCAAAGTTCGGCATCTTCTCCTCCAGTGGGCGCCCCCTCCCCCGGCTCCATGTGTCCCGAGGAGCTCCCTGGGCCTGGTACTTGTTCCTGGGCCAGGAGCCTAAAAGCTGGTCACCCAGTGTGGAGGCTAAGAGCTCCGACTCTGATCAGGCTGCTTTGGTTCAGATCCAAACTCCACCCCTAACTAACTGTGTGATCTGCAGCAGATTCCTTAAATTTCTGTGCCTCAGTTTCCTTAACTATAGAGAAAATATTGGGACTGTGAGAATTAAATGAAACAACACATATAAAGCACTATATGTGCCAGGCACTATTCTAACACTTCCTGACTCCTTCATCATCATAATAATGTCATTATAAGTCCAAATTTTGGGGCCATCCCCACTTAAAAAATATTCTTACCTGCATCCAACCTAAAGGAACTAACTAGTGGACTCACGAGCCTAGTTTCCTACTGAATCCCCATGGCGTAAGTACAATGGCACAGTGGACACAGTATGAACTGAAGAACCAAACAGAACTGATGTAAATACTAAATCATTTAGGATATATGGTTCATGATGTGGTGAAGGGGGAACTCCCATACTACCTTGGGGGGAACTATTCCACTTCTGAACATTTTTACTGGGCAATTGTAGATGATAGCTCTAAAGACGGAAGAAGGACTGAGTGTATTAGTTGATGTCCCAGTGTGCGGGAAAAAGCGCTGGACTGGTGTTTAAGAGACAAGGGTTCTAGCCTGACTTGGCCTTGCTTCAAGCGAGCTGTTTAACTAAGTAAATTGATTAGCTTCTCTTGTTTCTTGTCTTTATAAAATGAGAATGTTTCTTAGAGGATCAAGCTCAGAGGAAGATTTGGGGGAAAGTGGTGCTTCTCCACCAAAAAATGCAAGTAAATAGGGAAGGCTGTGGGATATAGCTGATGGAAAAGTATGAGCTTTGAAGCAACACTATTCTGAAGCTCAACACAAGCGTTTTACAGAGCCTCAATTTCTCCATCTGTATAATGGGGGTAATACCTCCTCAGGTTTCTTGTGGGAATTAGAGAGAGAACGTATATGAAATGTATGCTTAGCACCAGTAGGTACTCAGAAAAAACCAATTCCCTTACCTTCTTTTGCTACTTACCCAGGGTTCGAGAAAAGACAGGAAGTGCTGAGCTTAGGACCAGGAGACAGACACAGTTCCCAATTATCTAGGTGGGAGTAAGGAAAGGGGAGGTGAGGGTAGCAGAGCTGCCAGCACCTAGCACCCTGGCATGCCCCCGGGAGGCTTCCTTTATTCCTGCCCAGCTACCTGTGTCATGGCTGTGTCGTGCCATCTGGGCCGCAGGCTCCGGAAGAATGGAGAGCTGTAGAATCCCACAACTGAGGAGACCATCAGGTAACTGCCACTAGGTTAAGGAAGAACTGGCCAGTTCCCAAGGATTAGTGCCTCATCTCAAAGGGAATGGACCTCTCCCCCAAGCCTCCTTTCAAATAAAGTCTTTTCCTTCTTCCTGAACCCCAGGTGGGTGAAGACTTGCCCCCTTCCCCATCATTCCCACCACACCTCCCCACCACAGTCCCAGGAGACAGATTCAGTGAAGAGAGGCAGTGATGGGTTTCCAGAAGGATACAAGATGAGTACAACCTGAATGACGGCACCAAAGGAGCCCAGCTTGGAGAAGGAGACCTGGCCCAGGGAGGCATCCTGAGAAATGGAGTGGTGTCACTATGGAGCGCTCCCTTCCAGGAGCACCACCCAGCACCCAAATTCCTTCTGGCCTCAGCTTTTGTCTCTCACCCCAGCCTTTCTTAAGCCCTCCCCAAAAGATAGGCAGCCTAGTACCTGCATGCCCCGGGGCATGGCAGCCTCATCGATGAGCAGCTCCAGGATGTGGATGGCCACAGTGAGCACAGAGAGGCCCTGTGGGAAGCAAGGTCATGGACTCCCATTCCTGCCCCAGCCCAGAGCTGTATGCAGAACTGAATGTTAAGAGCAGACACTCTGGTCCAACATTTTCAGTTTCCCATTAGCTGTGTGGGACCTCATCAAGGTTATTGCTAGCAACAGAGCACCTTTGAGGGTATTGTAAGACACAAACTTTTGGGGTGGAAGGATTGCAAAAAGTTCGAAGAGAAAAATGTTCCTCCTCCCCCAGACCGATAAGACTTATTGCCAAGTCCAGAACACGGCAAGTGGAGGGATGAACTGATTTCAACCCTTATTTTCACCCCAGAGAAAACCTGTGTAACTACTCAGTGGCCGTGTATGACATTCGGCAAACTCCTTCACTCCTGTTTCTTCATCTACAAAATGGGGATCGATGTGCTCAGTACAGGGCAGGACACAAAATAGGCAATCAGTGAGAGGGAACTACTATTACTGATGATAACCAGGTCCCTGTACCTCCTTCCTCTTCCCTGAGAAGACCTAAAGTAGTCAAGAGCCTACTATTCCTCACCTCCACCAGGAATGAAATACCTACCGTCAGCACCAGCAAGCACAGCATGGCCAGGGGGTAGCCCAGGTTCCGCTGCCAGGCTGAAGCCTTCCGTCGCTTCTCTGTACAGGGATGGAAAGCTGTCAGCAAGGGCCTAGAATGACGGGCTACTTTCCTTGGGGAAACACAGGTATCCCAATCCCTACCAACCTACATACCCAGCAGGACCCTCTGTGTCTGCAGAGCCAGGACCTGTCTGTGCAGCAGCTCCATATCCAAATGCAGCCAGCAGGAGGTGGGATCTGAGGGCAGAGAAGATGGTGCTGCTTCCAGTCCTGCAGCCCCCATCCAAGCCACAGCCCCTGTCCCAGCTGGGGAGAACCACGACTCACTGCAAATCCTGCGGGTTAAAGCTGCCTCCTCAAAGGCTGAGCAGTACAGCTGCTCCTCCAGGTCTTCCAGCAGCTGGGGACAGGGGAAAGGGAGGGACTAACTGTCAGAGGCTCCCTGATCCCAAGGGCCCCAGGAGACCCCTGCTCATCCCAGGCTCCACTGTCTCATTCCTTCCCCTAACCCTCATTCACCACCCTGTGGCCAGAAGCTTTATCCAGTCCCGCCCCCCAACTGCCTTTTGCTCTGCCTTGCATGTCTGGTGACCACCAGCTCCAGATGATGGGGTTGAAGGATACAGGAGCCAGCAAAGGCTGTGGCCTTCCGCAAGGTGTGTGCTGCACAACTGTAGGGTAGCTTCGCTGTTTGGTTCCAGCTTTGCAGGAATCAAAGGGCAAAAAGCACTACATACCCGAGGCTTGACCAGTAGCTTCCCAGTGACCGAGAACATGCGGGCGAGACCTAGTGGGGTACACACTGTGGGGACAGAAGCCGGTTACCTGCCAGACCCTTTGGTCCACCACTTCCCCTACCCACCCTTCCACCCTGGTTACTTTAATCCACGGACCTTACCCGTTCCTTGCAAGACCCTGAACACTCACCCAGGAGCAGCAGGACCCCAAGAAAGGAGATACAGGAGTAGAGGTAGGGGAGATAGTACTCCCAGAAGTCTAAGGGTAAAAAAGATGTCAGTTGGTCTCTCTTCCAGGTTCCTGGGGGCTGATGGGCCTCAGAGACTAGCAAGGACACCACCCATAAGCCTACAGGGGTTAGGCAAGTAATGTGAATGAGGAAAGCTGGCCCAGTGTCAGCAGAAGAGGGAGCAGTGGGGCTACAGCAAGTTGGAGGCCCTAAGCCACATCTAAAGAACACAACTACAGGGGCGCCCGGGAGGCTCAGCAAGTTAAGCCTCTGCCTTCAGCTCAGGTCATGATCCCAGGGTCCTGGGATCAAAGACTGCATTGGGCTCCCTGATCAGTGAGGAATTTGCTTCTCCCTCTGCCGCCCCCCCCCACCCCATTCATGTTCTCTTTCTCTCAAATAAATAAATTAAACAAATAAAATTTTTAAAAAATAAGATGAAAAAAAAAAAAAAAGGAACACAACTGGTATCAGGCCCAGTCCCTGAGGTCTAGTGTGGCCAGATTCTTTGCCTGTTGTCAGGCAAAGCCACAAATCTGGATATTAATGTGAAATCTCTCAATTATTGCATGTCAGCAACTGACTCATTTATATTTTTAATCATTGCATGGGTGCAAGGGATCATTTCTGCAGGCTGGACTTGGCCTGACGTCCATCAGTTTGAAACTTCAGTCTAAGAAGCACAGTCCCAACCTTCTCCACCTTAGAGGGATACAGTTGTTCCAGGCAGGGAACATCAGCCAACTGCAGAGCCACTTAGCCTGGAGGGGGGTGGGGGGAAGCCAGCCCTCTCACCATAGAGTGACTCCCTGCTGGCCTTGTTGTCCACAATGGCTGAGGCCACCCACACCATGCCCAGCACCAGCAGGGTAAGGAGCATCAACATCACCACCGTCTCGTAGACCCGGCCCAGGACACCCTACAGGAGGAGGACAGAGGTAAGGGGCAGGATCAACATCGGGGGAAGGAAGGAGACATGGGATGGCAGCCTGGCTGGGGAAACCAGAGAGGGCTGGATTCAGGAGACAGGGAAGAGTGTCTCCCTCTTATTCTGCCGAATCACTCTGTCCTCCAACCCTACATCTAGGGCCATTCCTTACACCAGACAGTCTTCGTGGGCTACCCCCCTCCCCGAATCCCTTCCCCACCCTGCCTTGCCCTGAGAGGCTGACCCCTGAGGGCTGCATCACACAAGCTCTTTGCCCTCTGGTTCAGCTTGCCCAGTGAGAAGGACAGGCAGGAGAGTAGAACATAGGAAGAGAGGGGGGTCAGGGTATTTCTTCAGTTTCCTTCAACCTTTGACACTATGGTTTTGGCAGTAGCTGTGAGACACCTCCAGCTTCAACTATCAGTCGGTTCCAGAAGCTATTTCTTCCTTTTGCTCCCACAGGCCTAGGGGTGGTAATGACTTCCTGCTGGCAGTAGCACCTCCAATTCCTTGTTGATCCCCTTAACTCTGACTAAACCTCTGCAAAGTCTTTGTTAAAATCTCTTCACTTGGGGCGCCTGGGTGGTTCAGTCAGTTAAGCATCCAACTCTTCCTTTCGGCTCCGGTCATGATCTCAGGGTTGTGAGAATGAGCCCCACGTCAGGCTCTGCACTGGGTATGGAGCCTGCTTAAGACTGTCTCCCTCCCTCTGCCCCCCCTAAAATAAACAAACAAACAAAACAAAACAAAACAAAATAAAATCTCTTCAGTTGAACCATCTGAGTGGAATTCTGTTCCCTGCCTAGATTGACTGATATATCCCCCACTCACCTTTCTGGAGCCAGCGAAGCCCTCAGACTCAGTGAAGAAGTATGCAAAAGGCATGAGGAAGATGAGGGACAGGTTGGAGAAGAGAAAAACGAGGTTCCAGAGGCCTAGAGCAACAAGAAAAAGCCGAGGGGGTGAGTGTGTGTGTGTGTGTGTGTGTGTGTGTGTGTGTGTGTGTGTGGCTGGGGACAACCCACCAGGGACTGACCATGTGGTGGAGGAGGGGGCAAGGATGGGGCGATATATGACTAATTGGCCAAGACTGCCTACGTCTGCATGAACCTAGTCTGTTCCCTGTCACCACCCCAAGTTGCAACCAGGAGCCACGTACCATGGATGAGGGAGCCATTGAGCCACTGGATATAGTAGTTCCGAGGCAGTGAGAGGAGCACCTCGTTGCTGATAATGGAGAAGGGCAGGAGCAGGACAGCACCCAGGGCAACCGCCAGGGTAAAGGTGCAGAGCTCGAGCCTGGGCAGAGAATGCGCAGTGCCTTTGCTCAGCTCAGACACTCACTTCTCTGGGCCCAGAAGCCCTACCTATCTCCCTGGGCACCTATGGCTTTTCCTGGAACTACCTGTAGCGGGGACAGACTGAGGGAAGGAGCCATCCAGCTAAGGCTCCACTGGCTGCCCCTTAAACTCCCCCTCCAGGGAAGCCCTGGTGCAAGGGATGGACACACCTTAGGCATTCACGTCATGGGTCATGACACTTGCCCAGACTATCCCCAGGAAGGTAGTCCTCCTACACATGCCTGCCAGGTACAGCAGGCATGCTAAGCTAAGGGGCTTCTCTTCTCTTTTCTGCTCAGAGGTATGGATTTCTGAGCTTGCCTTCTCTAGCGCAAATAAGAGCAGGGTCACCCCATATGGCTAGGCCCTGCATGAAGGCACTAGGCAAAGGGGGAAAAGAAGGACCTGAAACCCAGCTTCATAGCCAAGGCCTGTGTCCAGGGCTGCCTCAGGTGAACAGAAGAGACATTTTTACTTGGTCCACCAAGGGGGGAAGATTGCCTTCTTTTAATCTGTTGACTGGAGGGGTCATCTCTATATTTTCCCTGTTTGTGCTAATGAATAATAACAGCCTGGAGCAAGGGCCATCCTCTCAGAACCAAGCCTGCCCTGCCCTTGAGGATTCCACCTTCCACATCCCCCGCTCTAGTCCATGGGTCTACGTCCCTGCCCCACTCCTTCCCTGAAGACCACTGGGAGAAGAAGCCAAGCTAGAACCATTTCCGGTGACTCAGGCCCCAGCTCACAGTTCCTGGCCAAGAGGCTCCCAGAAACTCCTGGCCTAACCAGGGAGACAGGAACAACAACTTTTCTAAGCGTCCCCAGGGCGAGGTAAAGCCGGAAGAAGCCAGAAATGGGGTGGAAGCAGGAACCCTCTGTTCACTGTATGACATCCCACTCTCCCCCCAGCTCCAGAATTCTCACTGGATCCCAGATTCTAAAGGTTCCTAGTGCCAGGAGCTGGGAGAGCAACACTTACGCAATCTTGTTGACTGTGGCATCTTCATCATCCACTACAGGAGAGAGGCATGGGGAAGAGGCAAGACATCAGTGGGCAGCTCTGGGAACCATCTGTGCTGCAGTGTGCCCTCCTGCCCCCTCCCTGCCCCCTGAGGAAGGGCCTGGGCCACAGAGGCAGAGCTGGACAGGAGGCTCTGGGAGAGCTCACACTACGAACCCCACAACCTATTCTCTGGCCAAGGTGGCAGCTTAAAGAGCTGTGGTCCCAGGTGGAAAGAGTACAGGCCAGAAATTCTCTCACTTCCCTCCCTCCCAATGATCTCTCTCATTGTAGGCTCCTCTTTGTAAGCTGAAAATATCAGAAACAACTGGTTTGGGAGGCTGATTACATCAGTGGCTTGGGGCAGCAAAGGGAAATGAGGCGGGGTGGGGGGGAGATTCACAGAGAAAGTCCTCGGGAGAATTATACCGAGGAGTAGCTAGCCTTCTTGGGTGGGGGTTCCTGAAGCCTTCTGGAGGGGAGGAAAGACTAGGGCCAGGACAGGATGATCTGGATAGGCTGGGGCTAGGAATTGGCGCAAGTGTGTCCCCCCAAATCGCACAATGCCTACAGGAAGGAAAGCTCCGATCTGAACACACTTAACGCTCCCTGTAAAGAGCAAGGCCACCATCATCAGGTCCCGGGGGCCCCAGTGTCAGATAGGTCTCTGTTTCTGGACGTGAGTGCAGTGGTTGAGGAGAGGACAGAGCTTGCGCCCATGATAACATTCACCCTAAAGGTTGTCCATTTTAGGTTCACAGAGGGCTTTCACATTAACCATCTCATTTGGTCCACTCAAGGTCAATGAATCGGTTAGAGACTGTTAGGCCCATTTTGTAGAAGATGGAACTGAGGGTCAGGAAAGTTACAGGACTTGCTCAGGGGCTTTATTAGTTGCAGACCCTTCTGTCTAGACTTTCCACTATCCCACCTTGCCCCGGCCTGTGGAAGAAGCGAAGCAGGAGCGGCAAAGGCTGTAGAACAGCCACCTTTCCTTTCCCAGCAGGCAAACACGGCCCACTCCCCCGAGGCTGGTCCCAGGGCAACAGGAACACTGGCAGAGGGTAGGGGAGAGGCAGGGTACCTGTGATGAACTCAGCAGGCTTCTTGAAGTGGGTCAGGGCGACGTGGCAGAGGATGTAGAGTGTCGCAAACAGAAGTGTTGAGATCTGCGGCAGAGTGGGAGCTGGGATGAGAAGCTCCTGGCACATTCCACAGCCCCAGCGGGCCTCTCTGTTAATTCTATGGGGTCACTTTTCCAAAACAAGGCTCCATACTTCTAGGGGTTCCATCTTTCTCCCCAGCATTTCCTTCTAGTCAGGGCCCTCAGGGGCCTCTAAGAAGCACCAAAGGATGGGGAAACAGCATTATGTCCAGCCCTGTGAAACCTTTTCCGGGAGAAAACAGCTTCAGCTGAACCCTGGTTGGTAAATAGGCAGAGAAAACTCCTACTGGAGACACATATATACACATACCTGAAACAGGCCACAGAACCAGAGGGAATTTACTCCTAGCACATTATTGAAAAGCGAAGCAGGTTTCAGGGAAGAAGGGGATGTTTGTATTGTCCTGACACTCTGCTCTCCCACCCCTCCTTGTCCCTGCTGCCACTTTGAACCAAGCTCCCGGAGACAGTAAGTAGGAATCATACTCCTAGGCTAAGTCAGAATTTCTAGGGTCGCCTGGGTGGCTCAGTCGGTTGGGCGCCTGCCTTTGGCTCAGGTCATGATTCCAGGGTGCTGGGACAAGCCCAAGTCGGGCTCCTCACTCAGAAAGGGAGTCTGCTTCTCCTTCTCCCACTGACTCTCTCCCCAGCTTGGGCTCTCTCTCACTCACTCTTTCTCTTTCAACTAAGTAAGTAAAATCTTAAAAAAAAAAAAAATTCTACTCTGTGTTTATTCAGGGCCCCTGGAAGATCAGGTCTGCTCTGGGACAAACCAGAGCCTCATTTAATCCCTTGCCCCTGAGAGTAGACCTTAGTTGGGGCCCAATATCTAAAATCTGCAATGTTTCTAAAGCCACATCAGCCCCTTTAAAGGCTGTCAATTCCTGGTCCCTGTTCAAGTGACTTCCAACCCCAGAGCCAGGCTGTCCCATGCCCCTGGGCAATTGGCCCTCCAATCCACAGTCATGGCAGGACTTGGCCAAGTTAGTCTGCACATGCATGTATCCCTACCCTACCCCAAGTAAGCTGTTGTTGCCCAAGGGAGGAGTCTCTGGTCAGCCTGGCTCTACAATCAGAACCAGAGAGTCTTGAGATGTTATTGAATTTATTTTTATTTTTTAAATTAATTTATTTAAGCAATGTCTACACCCAACATGGGGCTTGAACTCACGACTCTGAGATTAAGAGTTGCACATTCTTCCAACTGAGCTAGCCAGGCACCTCGCCATGTTACTGCATTTAAAGTAAGCCAAGAGGGGCACCTGGGTGGCTCAGATGGTTAAGTGTCTGCCTTTGGCTCAGGTCATGATCCCAGGGTCCTGGGATTGAGCCCCCACAGTGGGCTCCCTGCTCCACAGGGAGTCTCCTCCTCCCTCTCCTTTGCCCCTCCCCACCCCTGCTCCTGCTTTCTGTCTTGTTCTCTCTCTGATTCAAATAAATAAATAAACAAACAAATAAATATTTTTTAAAAATAAAAATAAATATTAAAAAAAAAATAAAGCAAGCTAAGAAAGCAGGATCAGTCTCCTGGGTCCTCCAGTCTCCAAGAGCAGCTGACCCCACAGGGAATCTGCACACAGTTATCTATACGTGGAAGGAAGAAGTCAAAGAGACCCAAGGAGAGCGATGGGTCTAGAACAAAATTTTAGCTTTTAACATTAGGGAAGCGGAGTAGAATGAGTTACTCAGATCGTACTGAAGATTTCTACTGCCTAGTGCTCCCTCTGCCCTTGCGTCTTGCCTTGCGTAATAGCCAGGAAGGTGGGAGGGCTCAAAAGGTCAGGCTGGAGCTCCACGCAGTTCCAACACAGGCTAGGTCATTCTTTAGAGCAGGGCATGGGAGCCAGGTGGAGGAGGCACCAGAAGGCTTCAGGCTGCCCTTGGCCAGCACTGATGTCCTCAGCTAATAGGACTAAAGAATGGGGGAGACATCTAGGAGGCTGCTTCTCTGTCCAAGGTCTCATCCCTCCCTGTTCTCTAGGAATGTGGGCCTTTGTCCCTACAATGTTTCAAAGCCTGGGTGTGTCTCCCAACATGCCCAACCTCACTATCCACTAAGGATCACACAAGGAAAGTTGATCTGGAGTTCCACACATGGACAAATACATTCCCTTCCCTACTTTTCAGTCCTCACAGGTGGCTCACTTTACCCCTCGTCCAGTCTGAGGCTGCCCAGGGCAGAATGAGAAAAATAAAAGATGACCCCAACAGTGCGTTCCCCTACTCATTAACACTTCTATTCTTCCAAACCTTTCCTTTTTGCCTTTCATTTAGTGTTTGGGGGTCATGGCTACTCTGGGGAACTCTGAGGAAAGAGGGGAGAGATGAGAATTGAAAGCAGGCCTGAGGAAGATGCAGCTCCCTAAGTTTCCCCAGGGATTCCCCTGGGGCCCAGAGGCGAAGAGTCCATCGCTGTGTGGCAGGTTCAGCTGTTGCTCAAGGTGGCAGTGGGAGAGCAGGGAACGCAGCCTGCTGCCCTGAGTGGGGGCGATACCACTCACAGGGGAAATCCATGAATGGCTGGGGAGCTAGGAACCTCGGCTTACAGGGGTTTCCAACAAGCACCAATGAAGGGGGAAAGAAGGGGATAACTTAGTTGTTCTCCATCTCTACACAGCAGAATCCACTCCACAAGAGTCCTCCCTTCCGAAGCAGCAGACCATCAGAGTGCCCCGTTCCTCTGGGATGCCACCCTTACACCTCCCAAGTCTTTTCTGGAAACTAGTTCAGTGTTTGGACGTCTCCCTTTCGTCAAACATCAGCGGAGTTGGCGGGGTCTCCCCCTATTAAACCCATTCCTCTCAGACTATCCGATTACGATCGAAATCACTAGACTCGCAGACCCACGCCCTGAACCCCCGCAGGGGTGGGGGACTGGAGGGCGGGCGGGGGGAGGGGCGTGTAGAGGGGAGGAACGGAAACCGACCCGCGGCTTTGTTTATCGCTCAGCTGCCCAACTGATCCGATCTAGAGGTTCACCAACCGGGGCGCCGGTCCTTCTGTCAGGCCGGGGCCATTCGTCCTTCGCCCCTGGACCACGCAGGCCCTAACGGGGCTCTGAGCCTGGGTGGTCGCACTGCGACCCTAACTTCTCCCTCTCCCGCGACACCCGTGCTTCTCCCCCGCTTGGTCCTATTTACCCTTTCTGCCCGGATCCCGTACTCACAATGCACTCGCGAACCCTCTCGTGGAAGAGCTGCTCTCGCACGGATAGCACTTCGTAGTCAGCTGCTTCCATACTCTGCTCAGCATGACTGGGGCGGGGGTGTCTCCGGGCCCGGGGAGGACGAGCGGGGATGAAGCCGCCGCCGCCAAGCACCCGGACCCAACCAAGGAGCCTTTCCTCGCAGCCTAAGGCGGAAACTCGAGGTAATCTGGAGCTCAGATTCAGTCGTCCGGACGCCTTAAAGGGGCAGGCACCGGGCGCCTCGTTGTAAAGGGCCCCGGCCCCCTCTGCTCCCTCCCCTTTAAGGTCCGGACTCCGTCAACTTTAACGCAAACACCCTCCAACAAATTTGCAAAGAGGAAGCGCAGGTGCTGGTTCTATCTACTGCAGACCAACTGACGACACAAGGGATGGGCGGGTTTCTTCCAGCGAGCGGAGTTCATTGGCTCCTAGGGAGCTGCCGCTCATCGCTAGAGGAACGTTGATAGGCTCGCCCTGTGGGAGGAGGCGGGATCTTTGGGGCCTCAGAGTGCTCGCTCTAAAACTAAGCAGCCGTCTCTTTCAGCTCCTGCGGTTGAGAGAGGAGGGTTCCTGCGTTTTCTGAGCAACCAAGATTTTAATTTGACTGTAGTTAAATGAACCATTTGGACCAGGCCGGCCAGGCAGGCTGTGAGAGCACCAAGGGGGTTCTGAAAGGTACCGCTGCCCAGTCACCCAAGGCCTGTAGCAGCATTTTCTGAAAGTGTGTTTCTGTTGGGATGGGGCCCCTTCAGGGGTAGGAGCTTTCACTCAGTCACTTTTGTGGGAAGCCTAGTGTGTGCTGGAGCAAATACTGAAGAAAAGCGGATGGAGAAACTTTGTGAGGAAATACCCCCGGGAATCATTGCTTAATGGGGCTGAGTCAAATGTTAGCTGACCACCTACTCTGTGCCACTCACCTTATAGACTTTCATCTCCTTTTGATATCGCAACAGCCCTGCAGAGGAAGGTATGATTAGCATTTTGGAGATTAGAAAATGGTGAGAAGTTGTCATGTGCCAAGGTCACACAATTAAGGAATGCCAGTTACCCTCCTGCGACTTTGGAATATGTACTGATTGGGAAGTTCCACCTTTATGTACTTGAACCCTTATCTAAGTTGGAGAAGTAAGGAAAACTCAAAAAAAGGGCTGAGTTTTGCAAACTGCCCCACTGAAGGATTAAGAGCCCAATTGTGAAGGCCTGGACTGCATCCAGTTACTATCTGACCAAGAATCAGGGGCCAGAATTAACAGCTGAATCCTATACCCCGGTAACTTTTCTGGAGCCAGTTGTTTTGGTCCCTTTTTTGTTTCCCCACTGATTTGCAACAGAACCTTGGGAAATAAAAGCATGTACTTGTATACATGTATATGTACACACACATATGTGTGTGTATACACACATTTGTCTTTGGTGATAGCAAGATAATGAAAGGAGCTAAAGAGCTGATTTGCCTCTTAGCAACCAAGCTCAGGGTGACCGCAACTCCAGTGGGAAGAATGGGTAGTTACAAAGAGAAGAAGCTAACTGCCTGGGTCCAGGGATCTACTGCAAGAAAGAAAAGGAGAGGACAGAGAGGTGCCTTGGGCCTATTGAGTGTGTTTTAGGAAAAAATATATTGTGTTTGTTTGGCTCACGGTGTTTTTAACAAATTTGAATAAACATTTAAAAATCGGGATACCTTAAAAATTCAGATTTCTGTCTCAGTGATTTTTTAAAAGATTTTATTTATTTATCTATCTATCTATCTATCTATCTATCTATCTATCTATCTATCAGAGAGAGAGCAAGCAAGTACAGAAACAGGGGGAGCAGCAGGCAGAGGGAAAAGCAGGCTCCCCACTGAACAAGGAACCCAGTGCAGGACCCTGGGATCATGACCTGAGCCGAAGACAGATGCTTAACCAACTGAGCCACCCAGGCATCCCAAGATTTCTGTCTCTTAAATAGAAGATCCAGCAGAACTGGGCAACAAGGACATACAGCTCAGTAGATGGAGCAGGATGTGCTCCAGTCCTCCACAGTCCATATCACTTGGGTAAGCACTTAGACTTCACCAGTTTTTCCATTTACATTGTCAGCCCAGCTGTGCATTTGAGGTTGTGACCTATGAGCTAATCCCTCTACTGCTTCAACTTGCTACCATCTTCACCCTGGCCTTGGCCAGTTCCTGGTGGGTCCTGCCAAGCTCCTTCCTTCCTTAAGTCTCTGTACTTAATATTTCCTCTTCCCCTCCCTCTTACCAGTTCATTTTGGCTGACTTCCGTCTGTTTCAGGTTTGAGCTTGAATGATACCTGTTCAGAGTCTTCTCCCACTACATTATCTAAAGCAATCTATTTTTGTCATATTATTTATAACAAGTTGCCATAACTTAATTTGCTTGCATTTGTTTGTCTGCCTCTTCCATTTAGGCATGTAAAGGGAAAGAATCATATTTCTCTCTCTCTCTCTTTTTTTTTTAAGTAGGCCCTAGCGTGGAACCCAATGCAGGGCTTGAACTCATGACCTTGAGATCAAGACCTGAGCTGAAATCAAGAGTCAAATGCTTAACTGACTAAGCCACACAGACATCCCATATTTGTCTTGTATATAGTTATTTTCCTAGCCCTTAGCCTGGTGCATAATACATGTTGACACTCAAATGTGATGAGAAAAGATAGCAGGCATTTCTGATAATCAGAAGAGCTGGGTCTGCTTCTAGCACTGTCATCCTGGACTACACTTAATGTCACTTGCAAAACTAGAACATTCTTCAGATTGCTTCTAAATCTAAAAATCTAATGTTCACAGTCCTTTGCAGTTTACAAAGTGCTGTGACATCACCAGAGCCTCAGACTATTAAATCTGATTCTTATAACAACTGATTAGCATAGATTCTGCTTAGAGACTTATCATCATCCAGAATGTACAGTTATGTACAACTGAAGTGAACTTTAAAGGCAAAATATCAATAAGCATATGAACTTGGAATTGCGTAGTAGAAGACAAGCTCAAGCTCAGAAAACAGAGAAAGAATCTAGAATACTTCCCAGAGAAAGTAGTTTTGAGCCCAGTAGCAATCTGATTTATTTGCTTACCAGTCCTTGAGCCTTTGTCTACAAATCCACTGGAAGCACGGTAACTTTCTTTTCTTTTTTTTTTTTTTTTTTTTTTTTTAATTTTTTTTATTTATTTGACAGAGATAGAGACAGCCAGCTAGAGAGGGAACACAAGCAGGGGGAGTGGGAGAGGAAGAAGCAGGCTCACAGCAGAAGAGCCTGATGTGGGTCGATCCCAGAACGCCAGGATCACGCCCTGAGCTGAAGGCAGACGCTTAACCGCTGTGCCACCCAGGCGCCCCAGTAACTTTCTTTTCAATGCCTATATTTAGAACTGGCAAGAGATTCTCTGATTACTGAGTTACCACTCAAAAACTATGCAAAAAGACTCTCCATAATAAATTTTTAAACTTACCAAATCTCACTTTGTCCAAATCCTATCTACTTCCAAGGCTCAAAACCAGTAATGTCTTTTCTTCAATTCTTTCCTCAAGGGATGTCTTTCTGGATAGTTTCAGCTGTATAGTTCAGTGAACAATTAGGCATATATGCACTGTGTCATAACATTATCTTGAGCTATTATTTAAATCTTTCGTATTGTTTAAGTTTACCTCCATTTCTATCTTTTCTCCCTTCCCCTCTCCTTCAAGGATTGGAAACCTGTATTTGGCTTCTAATTCATCCCGTTCCTTCCAACCTCAGTGCAGTTCTCATAGTAAACACTCAATGTGGATTTGATCTGCCTATGAGATTAGTAACCCATTCTTCATACGGAAGGGGCTACCTTGGTTATGGAGGGTTAATTTCAACTACTTCAATCAACACAAGGAAGGGAACTAAGCCAGTCTGACTCTCCACTAAGTGCTAAATATTAATAGATACTTTACATAGATTATTTTGTTCAGTGTCAAAAGGACCCTAGGAAATAGACTTTATTTTTTTAGAGATGAGGAATCAGTTCAAAGAGATTAAGTAACGTGGGTAAGGGCCAACAACCCCAGGTGGTGGAGCTAGGCTTTGAACTTGGCCTGATTCCAAAGCCTCCCTTTTTCCTGACATTCTGCTCTTGCCTCTTAGTGGATATATCCCCCACTTCTGTATTCTACTCATTACTATATTGCTTAGATATTCAGTGTAATAGGAACCTAAAACTTGTACTTCAATACCTTCAAGAGCCCTGGAACCCTTCCGTCTGTATCTGTGAGATCACTTTTGAGCTTCCAAATGATGAAGATTTATTGCTGAACAGCAGCTTGAGAGGAACAGCTAGAAGACCAGAGGCACCCACTCCCCAAGGTGACTGAAGCAGGAGAGGGACAGAGAGGAGGATTAGGAAAAGTTGCCCTTTTCTTTAAACAAAGATTACAGAAACTTTCCAAATTATGGATTATCTTCATTTTCTCTTTGCTTGCCTACATGTCCTAATTTTTCTACAGAAAATACAATAAGTACAGAAAAGTCCTGCTTACTCTGACTACCTTCAAGGCCATTTTATTCCCAGGACTTCCTGGGTCTTCAGGAAGAACTCCTCCAGCTCTGGGGTGAAAATGCTATAGGCTGTGCTATTTTGTGTGAATTTTGTTTCCAGGTGTCCGAATTAATGTTAGTCAAATTATACCACAAAAAATTCATATTTTTTATATGACCCATAAAGTGATGGTATTAGGAAGCGGGGCCTTTGAGAGGTAATTATGTTTAGATAAAGTACAGCTCCCTTGTTGGGATTACGCCCTTAGAAGAAGAGAAAGAGACTAGAGCTTTCTCTCTCTGCCATGTGAGGACATAGTAAGAAGGCAAGCAAGGAAGAACACTCTCACCAGACACTGATTCTTGGACTTCCCGGCCTCCAGAACTGTGAAAAATAAAAGTTTGTTGGTTAAGCCATCTAGTCTATGGCATTTTGTTGTAGCAGTCCAAGCTAATGCTGTAAACCTCCTTTCTCTCTGATGGAAATTGGACCAGTTCCTAGAAATGGACTGGCATCTTTGGGATTGCCCTCTTATCTCGGGTGCGAGGGAAGCCAAAAAACCAGAGGTTCACTTTAGGTAAGACCTGGGTCTGAGATCCTGTTGTTGTTGGCAGGGGTTGGGGAAAGGGTTTAAGAAACATGCTTTGAGAGATTCTTTTCCTTTGTCCCTACCTATCTCTGACCTTTCTAAAAATATTTGAGAGGATAGTCGTAATGAAAGATTGGCTTGAAATAGAAGAAAAAATTGTGAAATCCTGGACTCTGGGAATGGAGAGGGATCTTAGAAATCTTCAGTTCTGGGGGCGCCTGGGTGGCTCAGTCGTTAAGCGTCTGCCTTTGGCTCAGGGCGTGATCCCGGCGTTATGGGATCGAGCCCCACATCAAGCTCCTCCGCTGGGAGCCTGCCTCTTCCTCTCCCACTCCCCCTGCTTGTGTTCCCTCTCTCGCTGGCTGTCTCTATCTCTATCTCTGTCGAGCAGGGGGAGTGGGAGAGGAAGAAGCAGGCTCATAGCGGAGGAGCTTGATGTGGGGCTCGATCCCATAACGCCGGGATCACGCCCTGAGCCAAAGGCAGACGCTTAACGACTGAGCCACCCAGGCGCCCCAATAAATAAAATCTTTAAAAAAAAATAAAAATAAAAATAAAAAGTGCTCTCATTTAAAAAAAAAAAAAAGAAATCTTCAGTTCTCCCTGTTTGCCGTTCACAACATGGCCCGTTGTTGATCCTAGCTGATTATTAGAAAGTGAGCTGCAGTGTTTTTCACCATCCTTTGCTGTGCCCTCTGGGTTTTTGAGGAGTGAGGCTGCTGCCATTTCTGGACAGCAGATCTTCATTGGGTTTCTCTATTCAATCTAAACATCCTCAGTTCTCTGAGTTCCTCTACCCAAGACTCCTTAGCATTCCACTCACCCCTTGGAGGGAACTCTCTTGCCTTTCTGTACCCTCTTGGAGGTGCCCAGAACTGGATACATAGTTTGCATAGCAGGGCAACCAGTGAAGAGGATGGTGGGAATGCTCAGCTGCCTAGCTTTGCATACTGATGTATAGATGGAATGTCTAAGGTGACACCTACTTGTTCTGGCAGCTGGGTCACACTTTGGTCCCTGGCAAACACTCATTTGGTCAGCGTGAGCCAGCAGAAGTTCCTGCATGCTAGTATCATAAGACACATGAGCTGGGCCAGAGAGAGGGTGAGGGATCTTATTTATGAAGAATGTTTACAACAACTTTCCCTTCTACCTTCATTGGATGTCACTGTCTACCCTGTGGTGTCTTCCTGAGGCATCTTAGATCTTTGGGCCTGGGAAAAGGCGGAAAAGGGGAGGACAGTGGAGCGGCAGTCATCTCTAGCTTTCAGAGTTAAAAGTTCGAATCTTTGTTCTTGCCCCAAATTAATTCTTGGAATATTTATTGGGTGCCAGTCATGCACTAAACACCAAGCTAGGTACTGGCAATACAATGGTAAGCACCATAGACGTAGAGCTTATAAAATCTGGTAGGGAGAAACTATATTAATTAAATAATCACACAAATAAGTATATAATTCCAAAATATGATCAATGCTTTGAGACAAAAGTAGAAAGTTCTATGAAAATATTTAATAGGGAATCTGACTGAATCTGACCAATCCTTAAGTCCTTGAAGAGGTAACGCTTCAGTTTCCATCATCAAAGGAAGAGTATGAGTTAAGTGGGCAAAGATGGGGTGGGCAGTTATGGCTGGAAAAGGTATTATAGGTGGAGGGAAGAGTGAAGGCCCTGGGAAGGAACGAGATGAGCTCAATTCCATCACAGTTGGACACAGTGGCAAACTGCAAGCTGTTAGTTGGGAGATGGGTTGGTCAGTTGAGGGATGGGTGGGGAAGGGCATTTATTGTGGTGTATGGACCAAATGGCAGAGAAGAAGTAACTGGGCCTCACAACACAAAGATACCAGTATCTACATGATAATTTCCACATCATCAGGTGGTTACTGACTTTGTGTCAATAATGAGTTCAGATTGATCTGGCAATCTCCCTTACTACATGTTGACCCCAAGACCATGTTTTTATACCCATCCCACCCTGGGGAGTAGAGGCAGGAGCTGAAGTTAAGAACTTGGGTATGGGAGTTCCTAAATCCTGTGGCTGCCTGATTCATAATGGCCCCACGTGAGGCCTAGCTGCCTCTAGGAATGGACAGAACAAAAAACGACAAGCCAGAGATGCCAAGTCAGTTACTTCCTGTTTGTTATATATCTTTTAGGCTCAGCTCCAGGGTGACAGGGCAGAGTTCACAAATCTGAGCTCTGCTCTTCTGGGCAGAGAACTCATTGTCAGTGGTGCCATCTGCAGGGCATTAAGGAATTTGCCAGGAATTTGATGCGATCGGGAGGGGAAAATGCCATCTCTCTTCTCTCTCATTCAAGCCTCAATCTGAGCATGTACCTGGCCCTCCATAACGCTGAAAGACTCCTATTCCTTCTGATCTTTTGGCAGGCAATATTTAAGGCCCTTGGTCCTACAAGACAGGACACAGGGCTGTGGTATCCCTTCCCTTCTTCCCTGCCAATTAAATGTCATTTGTGTAAAAAAAAAAAAAAAAAAGGCAGCACTGGGCGCCTCTCATTTTAAGGTTATCTCAAAGAGGTTAAGAATGCTGCATTGTAAAGGCATTTAAGCATTCTGGTGTTTAAAAAAAGGTGGGTGGGTGGGTGTGAATTGGAAGTCTTGATGTACGAAGGTTAATTAACAGCAGCAGCAGCAGCATCCTCACCATCTCTAAGTAAACCCTCCTTGAGTTTTACTTATTTCTATTTCTTTTCTAAATAAATGGCTCATTTTTCCTTGGCAGTGGCTTTAGTGTCTCACTGAGTAGAACTGTCAAGTCCTGGGGTGCCCTATCCCTCATCTCCTAAGCTTAGATGCACATCGCTAAGCTTCAAGTCCTTCTAGACTTGAGTGTCCTATTCGCCACCCTCTTTTGAGAAAGGCAGAATGAGAATCTGGAGTGCAAAAGGGAAGCTAGGCTGGGGCGCCTGGGTGGCTCAGTCATTAAGCATCTGCCTTCGGCTCAGGTCATGATCCCAGGGTCCTTGGATCAAGCCCCACATCAGACTCCCTGCTCAGTGGGAAGCTTGCTTCTCCCACTCTTCTTGCTTGTGTTCCCTCTCTCTTTGTCAAATAAATACATGAAATCTTAAAAAAAGGGGGGGAGGATAGGCCTAGGAGGTTAAGAGAGCCTGACTAATGACAACAAAAACTCAAGTGTCTCAATCTGCTTCCTAGGCCTCTCTACCCTGAAATTCAACTCATAAGGTGCTTAAAGAGACCTGGACCTGAAAAGAAAGTGAATATGTTTTTACAAAACCCTCAGGTTTGATGTTTGTATTGAATAGAATAGTAATCTATCCTAAGAGGGAAATAAATAATCCTTATTTTTACTTCCATTAGAGCAGGTGGTGGGCCGTTAATCATTACCAGGAATTGTGCTTGCTGCCAGGGCAGATATATAATCAGACCCCAGTGCCCCCAAAGGAATGCTTCATGGCATTTCCTGGCTGCCTTGGCATTTCATTATAGGCAGCCCCTCCTCCCCACCCCAGTCCCACACTTGATATTTCATGTCACCAAAGGTTTTGACTATTAGTAACTACTGATCATCATGTTGCATATAAGATGATTAGGAACAGAGGGGCAGAGGGAATACTGAATTCAAGCAGCCAGTTGGATCAATAACCAAATAATTAGAGTATAAAGAGTATTGGATAGTTCAGGACGAAGGTAGATAGGAGGTGTCTCTTCTAAAGATAGCTTAAATAAAGACAACCACATATGTTGAAATTTGAGTTCGAACTGTAGAAAATGGAAAACCTTTCTAAATTACAGGTTTCCTCCCTTTCGTTTATTTATTTTTTTAAGATTTTATTTTTAGGTAATATGTATACCCAACGTGGGGCTCGAACTCACAACCTGGAGATCAAGAGTCACATGCTCCTCTGACTGAGCCAGCCAGGCACCAAGGTTTCCTCCTTTTTAAAAAATGAAATATATCAAGCACACTGGGCGGGGGGGGGGGGAAGGATAATATAACCAATATTGTTTTATCCTATAGAAACATTTAAACCTTAGGGGTTTGTATGTAACTCCCAGTGATTTTCGCCTCCTGTCAATGTGTCGTTTCCTCCCAGATTAGACAGGGCTGACATGTGTAACGAATGGGATATTGTAGAAATTAGAGAGTGTGACTTGCAAGGTTAAGTCTTAACATTGCGGTTTCCAACTTCCTCTCTTGGATCACTCACTCTGGGGGAAGCCTCCCCCCATGTTCTGAAGACACTCAAGTAGCCCTATTGGAAAGAGGTCCACGTGTGAACTAAGGCCACCTGCCAACAACCAGCACTAACTTGCAAGGCAGGTGAGCGAACTGCCTTGGAAGCGAATCCTCTAGTCCCAGTGAAGCACGTAGGGAACTGTAGCCTCAGTCAACATGTTGACTGCAACCTTATGAGAAATCCTGAGACAGAGCTAGCCAGCTTAACCACTCCTGAATTCCTGACCCTCAGAAACTGCCTGAGGTCTCATCCTCTGGGAGCCTGCTTTTTCCTCTCCCACTCCCCCTGCTTGGGTTCCCCCTCGCTGGTTGTCTGTCAAAGAAATAAAATCTTAAAAAAAAAAAAAGAAAAAGAAAAAGAAAAGAAACTGCCTGAGGTAATACACATATATTGTCTTAAAACACAGAGTCTTGGTACAGTTTGTTGTGTGACAATAGGTAATAAAATTGCAAACAACTGTGTACCTCGCACCAGCCTGTCATCTTATATTTTGCTTTGTTTACTACAAATTAATCTTAAAACTACAGTCCCCCGCCCCAACAAACACACACAAAATCCAACCAAAATAAAACATCAGGGGGCTCTGGGTGGTTCAGTCAGTTAAGTGTCTGCCTTGGGTTCGGGTTGTGATCCCAGGATCCTGGGATTGAGTCCCACATAGGGATCCTTGCTCAGTGGGAAGCCTGGTGCTCCCCTTGCTTGTGCTTGCTCCCTGCCCCCCCCAACTGTGTCAAATAAATAAAATCTTTAAAAAAGCCAAAAAATAAAACATCAGATGCAGTTGAAATGTTGGCTTCTTGATCCTGTTGCTGCCTTGTGCCTTGGAACTCTGAAAACGCACATGGCACACTGTGTACACTGAATATGTGCTTCCCTGATCTTAGGCACCCAGGACATTGTCCTGAAAAGCAAGCTCTTCTCTGCATTACTTTGCTGCTGTTTCCCGGGCTCTAGCCTAGCTACCTTTCCCTCTTGTTTCGCAGAAGAGGAGAGAGAGGGACACATCAGAGGGTTTTCAGACATCTCTCAAGACTGACTTTCTTCGAATTCAGCACTAGTTCAAAACCTTCAATCCCCATTTGGTTGCTAATTCAGTTTAGGGTTCCCCATAGCACTTCACAGCCCTGGCTTCTGCCTTCCCCTGAGTCCTGTGTTGGCTCCATTTGTGTTGCTGTGCTCAGCCTGCCATGCTACCCAACAGCACTTTCTCTGAAATATCTGACAATCCAGATTGTTTCTTTCAGGAGCTGAGAACTATTTTGTAAATTTGTAAGGGGAAAAAAAAAAAACTGGAAAACTTCGGTATTCCATATTTTTTAAACCAAGGATCAACATCTTCAACAGACTTAAGTCCCTGTACTTCTGTACTGCAAATGTGCATTTTCTTTGCGGTAAGACACTCTTCTGTTTGCCTATCTCCTAGTCCTTTCTAGGTAGCCAAACTATATGAAAGAATGTGAACTATGCCAAGTGCCCTAAATTGTAAAATCTTATCCTAACCTGTACAAATGTTGCCACTTCACCCTCTTCTAAGGCAGTGCTCTTCCAGAAACATCCAAGGCCTATCGCTGTTTTTAAAACCCACAGCTTATTTGATTTTCTATCAGGATTTTTGTTCAGAGTAATCATGATCCTGCAGCTTTTACCCCATCGTGCTCAAAAGTTTCTCAGCCATCTGTTTTCCCGTAGAAGGGTCACTTTGAAATTTTTAGTTATTGATAGGTCAGCAGCCATGGATTTGTAGGACATTTAAAAGTTCCTACACCTAAGTCATTAGTAATTAACCAACCAATAATTTCAAAAGATAGATTAGCTCTGGACAAACATTTTCCTAAGCTCCCTTTGATCTAGATTCTAACACTGGTTGAGGTGATACTAACAGATCAGTGTTAGAATCCAGCTCTCCTGGGGCGCCTGGGTGGCTCAGTTGTTAAGCCTCTGTCTTTGGCTCAGGGCGTGATCCGAGTCCTGGGATTGAGCCCCACATCAGGCTCTTCCGCTGGGAGTCTGCTTCTTCCTCTCCCACTCCTCCTGCCTGCATTCCCTCTTGCTGGCTGGCTGTCAAATAAATAAATAAAATCTTAAAAAAAAAAAAATCCAGCTCTCCTGTTTTTCTAGTCCGCTGTGCTCCCTTCTCCCCAGAGGTGGCTACATAGGAAACGGGATCCTTGGTATTACCACCCTGCTGTCTTTCAGATATAGATGAGTGGTAGTACATCCTGAATTGGAGAAAGCAATTTAGAAAAAGCACAGAGTCAAACTTTTTCTTAAAGCCTTTACTTTGAGACATGATGGAAAAATGCAACAGGTACACATGGAAAAGACATGATCACAGAAGTGAAGACAATCTAACCAGAGAGCTTTAATGCCTGTCAGCTAATGTTGAAGCTTAAGCTCTGAGTGTGACATGCCTGCAGGGCTGAAAGGAATGGTAATCAGTATTCCTCTCCTTCTTCTTCACCCTCTCCTTCAACAGAATCCACACCAACCTCCTCATAATCCTTCTCAAGGGCAGCCATGTCCTCACGGGCCTCAGAAAACTCTCCTTCCTCCATGCCCTCCCCCACATACCAGTGAACAAAGGCACGCTTGGCATACATCAGGTCAAACTTGTGGTCCAGGCGAGCCCAGGCCTCAGCGATGGCTGTGGTGTTGCTCAGCATGCACACAGCCCGCTGGACTTTGGCCAGGTCTCCGCCAGGTACCACAGTGGGAGGCTGGTAATTAATGCCCACTTTGAAGCCGGTGGGGCACCAGTCCACGAACTGGATGCTGCGCTTGGTCTTGATGGTGGCAATAGCAGCATTGACATCTTTGGGAACCACGTCGCCACGGTACAACAGGCAGCAAGCCATGTATTTACCATGGCG
>NC_048233.1:39352651-39393220 GCF_002007445.2 Ailuropoda melanoleuca
GGGCCCCTCCCCCGGCCCGGCGCGCCCACTCGGCGCCAGGCTCGGCCGCCGCAGAGGCGGGCTCCTAGCCCAGAGCCCCCTCCCCGCGCCGGCCTTGCGGGGCGGGGTCCGCCGCGCCTGCGGACAGCGAGCTCGGGTGCTGCAGTCTGCGGCGCATGGCCGCCAGGGCTTGGGCGGGGGACGGGCGCTGGCTCGGAAACCAAACAACATGGGCACGGGAAAGGAGGCTTGCCTTAATTTGGATGAACCCTAAGACTTAAGAAGTCTGTACAGTTTTAAAGATGAAGCACCATGAGAGGCAGAAATTTCTGGTCTGGATAGCTCAGCTGATTATTCTCATGTTGCCACAATTTGTCAGTGAGTTTTGCCTTTTTCTCTTCTCAGTTCCTTTGAAGGCAGTGCATTCTTTACTTACGTGATAATGTGGAGGACGCAAGGTTTAGAAAACAGACTGGTTTTATTTGGTTATTGTAATGACTTGTTCGTTAAACTAAGGTGCCAGATGTTGGAAGCAAAAGTATTTCAGTCATTCAAAGAGTAGTACCTGAGCATTGAACATCGGAGCTGTTGAAAGGGCCTACTAGGCCTCATTTTTAGACATAACTAACAACTTTATGGAACAGTCCCAGGGGCTTTTAGAGAGATTCAAAGATACATTTCAAATTTGGTAGCTGAATTGTAGAAGTGAGGACAGAAACTTCGGTAGTGAGGAAATTGACAATAAAGGATATTAGGAGGTAGGGAATCCTTGTGTTACATAGAGCTTTGTAAAACTATATAATAACTGCTTTCTGTTATGTCAAGATAGATATATTGGTTATAGCCTCCTTCTAGGAGGCCCGGATTATACTGGATACACTCTTCCCCACCACTGCCTTTCAGGGGACTCTGTTCCAAGACCATAAACTTTATAAACCCTTGGAAATGCATAAAGTGGTTCGTTAGGGTTAAAGTGTGGCTTTAAGATGGTTCTAGCAGAAACCTATTGTCACCCTATTCAAAATAGCCTCCCGGTGATAGTATGTAACAAAAAAGTAAATATAAAACTAACAATTCACAGTTCATATTCAGTTATTACCTTGCTCAGATTTGGTAAAGACTTCACCCTTCATATCAGACAAATAACAGATTTACACTGTTTATATGTGTGTGTAGTTTCTAAGGATATATATATATATACACACACACAACACACACACATATATTTTTACTCTCTTATATATGTAAATTTTCCACTCATAGGAACCTAGAATACAAACAAGGAGGTTTTCTCTTATTTCTAATAAATACATTTTTTGTTATCCGTTAAAAGGTTTTCTTTCTTTCTTTCTTTCTTTCTTTTTTTGGTAGGATGACTTTCTGTTAAAAGGTTTTCAACTCAAGATCCAAATTTGCACATATTTTCCAAACTATGTTACTGGGAACAGGAATATATTTGAATATTGTCTCATTTATTCTTGGAGGAGATGGAATGTAATTAGTTTGGACCAGAAAATGAATGTTAGGGAACCACCCTGCTTAACTCCATTTTGCTGTCTGCTCTGGATGAAAGCCATTTGGAAGCAGGCACCTCCCTCCTTCTAGCTCTCTGCAGAACCTTAGAGCTTTCACTGCAGAGATTTGCTCCTGTGGGCCTGTATGTCTCCCCAGATACCTTCCTAAAATCATTAGCTTTGCTAGCCTTGTTTCTGTGAATTCCCCTGTTGTGAATGAGGAAGTATTTGAGGGTTTTTTAGGTCCCTGATGACACCTTAGTTTTCAGAGAGTAATTTAGATCCAAAATGGACTTTTAAATATAATCTAGTCTGGTATCTTTATGCCAGAAAAATATTGAATAATGATAAGTTTATTTTGCTACTTCTTTAGTACCTGAGAGGAACGGCTGACATTTTTTTTCTTTTTTTACCCATATTAAACTCACATAGGTTTATTTGCTTATATTATATATGGATGCATATACTTTGTATATATTTAACAACTAAATAGTAGTTATCTATTGTTGGAATATGAAAACAGTATTATCCCCTGTCTTAACATTTTAACTGATTATTAGATCTTTGTTTTGTTGGACTGTTTCAGGGCCTGTAACTATTTGCTTTAAGTCTTTGGTGTAATGGGAAAACCTGTGTTGCTAATTGAGCCACTCCCATTTTTGCTACTTAATATAGTGGCCATTTGCTACTGTTCTATGCAGTCAGCAGCATTTCTCATAGTTCCATATTGTGGTTTAGACACAAAGTTCACAATATATTTTGTTCCTCCAACTGACTCTACAAGGAAAGACAAAAATAAGTAGCAATAACTTACCAAACATCAACTATTTTCAAATATTTGACCTTGTATTCTTATTTATTGCAGTGTTATAAATTTACATATGGTATTTTGTGTTCTTTCTCCCCCCACCCTCTCCTCCCACCCCCACAGGTAGATGGTATAAGGGAAAGAAAATGGGTTTTGGTTTCAGATAGTACTAGATGCAGTTTTAACTTTGTCAGTTAATAGTGGTATGACTTTAGACCCTTAATTATCTTTCTCCAGCTTCATTTATGAATGGGAATCAGTGAATTTGAATCTTCTTTTTCTCATACTGTCACATTCAAACCCATCAGTAAATTTTATCAGTTTTATCTTTAAAATATGCCCATCACTTTTTATCACATCCCCTTAATTCATAACATTTATAGAACCTGAAATTACCTTGTTTGTATATTTATTTACTTGTTTAAAATTTCTCCCTAATGACGTGCAAGCTCCATGTCTGTTTTTTGTGGAAGCCAATCTTGGTGGCCCCTCCAAAAAACACCTTCTATCATTCTTCTTTGTCAAGATAACCTCTCTCTCTCTGCCTCTTTTAAATGCTTTTTAAAAAAGATTTTATTTATTTATTTGAGATTGAGAGTGAGAGAGACAGAGCACAAGAAGGGTGGGCAGCGGTAGAAGGAGAAGCAGGCTCCCTGAGCAGGGAGCCCTGTGCAGGGCTTGCTTCCAGGACTCCAGGATCAAGACCTGAGCCGAAGGCAGCTCCCCAACCGAATGAGCCACCCAGGCGCCCCATTTCTGTCTCTTTTCAAAGGATATTTATGTGCTCAATCCCAGAGGATAAATCAAGGGAACCCTATTTCCCTTCACCAGTTATTTACTTGCTTTTTCAGTCTCCTTCATAATTGGACCCAGTTCTGGCCAATGGAACATAAAGGGAAGTTGACTAGGATATTTCTGCAAATGGATTTGGAAGAGGACTTCAACTACCTCCATTTTGACCTCAGTCTGAACTTTCTAAGTGATTAATTTCTTTTTTTCCCAAACCTATCTCTCTCTCTCTTTTTTTTTTTATAAGGATTTTATTTTTAAGTAATCTCTACACCCAACATGGGGCTCAAATTTACAACCCCAAGATCAAGAGTCACAGCCAGCCAGGTGGTGGCCCACACCAAACTTATCTCTTAACTCAGGCAAAAGACCCTGTGGGCAAAGCATCCGCTGATGGGAACCCAAACTACCCCTTTGAGCAATAAGAACTGCCTTAAACCAGCAAGATCTCTCATGACTGACCCTAAGGCAATGATCAATTTAACCTTCACTGCCTACCTGCATGTACCCACCAACCTTTGCTCCACATTTTCCTTATATATACCTGGAAGTATTTTCAACACTTTGGAGTCAATCTTTGAGATGTTGGTCTGCTGTCTTCCGGGTGTTGGCCTCACTGAAATAAACTCCTTTCTTGTTTCACCACCACTCTTTTCTCTGCCTTTGGATTTTGTCAGTGGTGAGTGGCTGAACCTGATCTGTTTGGGACCTTCAGAGCCAGATGCTCTTGCACCCCTGTGCCGCAGCTACAGTTTTTCTCCCTGATCAAAAGAGATTGCACCCTTGAGGACCTTTTGTTTCACTCTTTCCCCTTCCTTTCTGCATTTGGAAATGTTCTGTGAAGGTGTGATGCTTATAGCCAATTAAAGATTTTCAGGGTCTTAATATAAAGAGAATCAAAGAGATGAAAACTCAGCGCTCTGACACTGTGAAGATGCTGAGCCAGCCTTAAAACCAGCTACCTCCGGATTTATTTGTTTATTAAGAGATTATATTTATTTATTTTAAAGAGAGCATGTGCATGCTTACTAAGAGGGGGAGGAGCAGAGAGAGGGAGAGGGAGGAGGAAAGAATCTCAAGCAGAAACAACCAGTGCCCCCTCCCCATCTCCCCCACATCCCATACGCAGTGCTGGATCCCATGACCCTGAGACCATGACCTGAGCTGAAACCAAGTCAAGCGTTGGTAGCTCAACAGACTGAGTCACTCAGGGGCCCCCAGATTTATTATTACAGTAAGTGCCTAATATGTCATTTGTTGTTGAATGTCAGACTTGGTGATTGATTGGATACAGGATTTGAAGGAAACTGAGCAATGGAGGTTAATTTTTAGTTTTTGGGTTTAAATAACTGATTGAATGGTGGTGTTTTTCACTGATACCTGAATACTGAAGGAAGAAGTGGATGGGAACTGAAGAAGGGACACAGGAGAAGCTACCAATTCAGCTTTTGACATGTCTTGAGGTTTAAGTGTCTCGTACATATACCTGGAGATGTCCATTAGTCAGTCATATACACAGATGTGGAGAGAAGAGAGAGATACCGATTTGAGAGTCTTCAGCATAAAGATGATAATTATACCATAGAGATGGATAAGACCACTCAGGGGGAATGCATAGAGCTTGGAGAGTGGCGACCTTAGTAGAGAACCTGGCCTTAGTAGAGAATTTGAAGAATGGTCATATTTAAAGTAGAGAAAGGGAACGTATAAAAGGAGTCTGAGAAGGAACGATCAGAGAGGGAGAACTGGGGATCTCACAATCCAAGGAAAGAGAGAGTTTCCAGAAGGAGAAGTGGTACAATGCCAAATGCAGAGAAGTTAAGCAGGATAAAGACTGGAAAGTATATAGAAAACAATATGACTTCTGTTTTTATTTATTTATTGGACAAATATTTATTGAGAGCTTACAATGCAAGTACTCCTTTTAAGTGTTGGGTAGGTATAGGAGCGCCTGGGTGGTGCAGTTGTTAAGCGTCTGCCTTTGGCTCAGGGCGTGATCCCAGTGCTCTGGGATCGAGCCCCACATCAGGCTCCTCCGCTGGGAGTCTGCTTCTTCCTCTCCCGCTCCCCCTGCTTGTGTTCCCTCTCTGCTGGCTGTTTCTCTGTCAAATAAATAAATAAAATCTTAAAAAAAAAAGTGTTGGGTAGATATAACAATGAATAAAATATGTCCTTCCCCTCATGGAATTTATATTTTAGTGAAGGAGAAAGAAAATAAATATATAGGAAAGAGATGTGAAATATAATGTCAGGTGCTGCTGGGTGTTATGAAGAAAAATAAAGTGTGGAAAAGAGATTAAAGCTACAGAGGAATGTTATTTTAGATAAAGTGATCTGAGAAGGCCTTGGAGGTAGTTATTTGAACAAAGACCTGGATTAGGCTGTAGAGTGGGCATTTCAATCAGAGGAGCATCAAGTACAAAGCCTGAGGTTGAGGGTGTATGTCTTTTTTAAAGCAATATTAATAGTCAGTGAAATAAGAGCAGAGGAAATGAGGGAGAGAGTATTATGAAATGAGATCAGAGAAGTACCAGTGTCTAGATCATATAAGTGTCTTTCTTTTCTTTTCTTTTCTTTTCAAAGATTTTATTTATTTATTTGACAGAGATAGAGACAGCCAGCGAGAGAGGGAACACAAGCAGGGGGAGGGGGAGAGGAAGAAGCAGGCTCCTAGCAGAGGAGCCTGATGTGGGTCGATCCCATAACGCCGGGATCACGCCCTGAGCCGAAGGCAGACGCTTAACCGCTGTGCCACCCAGGCGCCCCTATAAGTGTCTTTCTTATTAGTCATGGAGAGACTGTGTTTTATTCTAAAATCAGGGAAGCCATTACATAGTTTTGAGCAAAGATGTGACATATTCTATTTTTTTAAAGATTTTATTTATTTATTTGACAGAGAGAGACACAGCCAGAAAGAGAGGGAACACAAGCAGGGAGAGTGGGAGAGGAAGAAGCAGGCTTCCAGTGGAGCAGGGAGCCTGATGCGGGGCTTGATCCCAGGACTCTGGGATCACGCCCTGGGCTGAAGGCAGACACTTAACGACTGAGCCACCCAGGCACCCCAGACATATTCTATTTTAGATTTTTTTTTTTAAAGATTTTATTTATTTATTTGACAGAGATAGAGCCAGCGAGAGAGGGAACACAAGCAGGGGGAGTGGGAGAGGAAGAAGCAGGCTCTCAGCGGAGGAGCCTGATGTGGGGCTCGATCCCATAACGCCGGGATCATGCCCTGAGCTGAAGGCAGAGGCTTAACGACTGCGCTACCCAGGCGCCCCTATTTTAGATTTTAAAAGGATTGTTCTGGCTGTAATGAGAATAAACTATAAGAGGTTAAGAGTAGAATAAGGAATATGAGTTGGAAGGGAATTGTAGTAATGCAGATAAGAGGTGATAGTTACTTGGACCAGGGTGGACCTGTGGTGGAGGTGGTAAAAGGAGGTCAGTGTATTTATATATTTTTGAAGGTAGTACTGGTAGGCTTTATTAATGCGTGGAATGTAGAGCGAGAAAGAAAGAGAGGAGTCAAACATGACCCAAACATTTGGCCTGAGTAACAATGGGGAATACTGAAGGAGGAACAGGCATAAGGAAATGGAGGGGATCAGAAGTTCAGTTTTGGACATGTTAAGTTTGAGATGTAGTGTATTAGTCGTCTAAGCAGAAGCAATGATTAGGCAGTAGGCTCAGGTGTAGAGAAGTCATACTGGAGATAAATTTAGGAGTCATTAGCATAGAAACTGGGTTACATCACCTAGGAAGAAAGTGTAGGTTAAAAGAGGATCGAAGAGTGAACCCTGGAGCACTTCAGCTTTTAAAAATTAGGAAGTGGGTCCTGTAGTCAAAGTGAGAAGGACCAGCCAGTGGTGTAAGAAGAAAAACGTGAAGAGTGTGGTGTTCTGGAAACCAAATGAAGAAAGTGTTTCAAGCAGGAGAGTGATAACTGTGTCAGATTCTTTTGGGAGATTAGGTAAGATGAGGTCTAAGAGTTGGCTGATAGATTTGGCAGTGTGGATGTCACTGGTGACCTGGGCAAGAGTGGCTTCAGTGGAGCAGTGGGGATGAATGAGGGGCCTGACTGGGGTGGGTTTGAGAGAGAATGCAAGGTGAGGAAGTGGAGAAAGTGGGATAAAAATCTCCTTTGAGGAATTTTGCTTTAAGAGCGTAAAGGGTGATAGCTGGGATAGCTGGATAAGGTGTTTAGCTGAAACTGTTAGATCACCACTGTAAAATAGAAGCCCGTAGATGTTAGTCACTGAGAAGATAAATGAATATCTGAATGGATTTTAAAAAACATGTAGTAAAAACAATAAACTTGAAAGCAAAGCTTAAATACATCTTTTGAATATTTAAAAATTCTCATGGTTCAAAAGTTGAAGAGAGCGGCGCCTGGGTGGCTTAGCATCTGCCTTTGGCTCAGGTTGTGATCCTGGGGTCCTGGGATCAAGCCCTGCATCAGGTTCCCTGCTGAGCCTGCTTCTCCCTCTCCTGCTCCCTCTGCTTGTGCTCTCTCTCTCTGCGCCAAATAAATAAATGAAATCTTAAAAAAAAAAAAACCCAGCAAGTTGAAGAGATAAGCAGATATACATTGAGAAGTTTTGCCTCTACATTGTGATGGCTGATTTTATGTGTCAACTTGACTGGGCCAAGGGATGCTCAGATAGCTGGTTAAATATTATTTTTTGGTGTGTCCATGAAGGTGTTTCCAGAAGAGATTAACATTTTAATTTGGTGGACTGAGTAAAGCAGTTGGCCCTCTCCAGTGGGAGTGGACATCAATCAAACCATTGAAGGGCTGGGGCACCTGGCTAGCTCAGTCAGTAGAGCACGTAACTCTTGATCTCAGGGTCGTGAGTTCAAGCTCCATTTGGGCATAGAGTTTACTTAGAACAAAACAAAACAAAACAAAAAACCCCAAAACATTGAGGTCCTGAATAGAACAAAAAGGCAAAGGACGGTCAGCAAACCAAAAGAGACTTGGAATTAGAGTAAGAAGGACTCTGACTAGAGACTAAGGCAGGAACCTAGATACCAGCACAAGAAGTCAGAAGACAGGTGGGGTGAATGTCTCATCAGAGGCCATCAGGATAGAAGTTTTACCCCTTGCTTTTTTCACTTTTCAGTATATTCTGGATCTCTTTCCATATCAACAACTCCTAAAGAGTATCTTTATTATTTTTATATGCCATCTACAGAATGTTGATGTAAAATGAACAAGCCTTTTAGGATCTCTAAACATAAGAAAGAGAGTGTTATTTGAGCCCAAGTTAGGATAACTGCCCAGGAAACATGATCTCTACAAGGAAAGTACTCTGGGAATGAACAATTTTTACAAGGTTATATACTTTTTTACATCTTGCGAAAGCTCAAAGGATTATAGATTGGTATATAGGCAGGAATCACAAGTTTTATCGTAAAAGAATGCAGGGAGTAGGAGCATTGATGGATATCTCAAGGACCAGATGGTTTTCCTTTAGGCTACTTGTTCAAAAAGCAGATGTACAATGCATACGTGGCAGGTCATAAATCAGGCTTTTGGTTTGAAAGAAGTTTATGTACAGTCATGCTGACTTAGAAAGAAATCTAAAATGGCTTCTCTTGTGTATCAGGCCTTTAGAGAGTTTTTCTTTCATCGAGAGTATTCTGTTGTTATGGATGTATCATGATTTATTTAATGAATATTTTGAAAGCAAGGCCTTTCTTTGAAAGAACTGGGTTTTTTGTTTTTTGTTTGTTTGTTTTTTTTAAAGGCTTTGTGGGTCCCAAGGAATCAGTATAGCAGGACTTCATGTTTAAAGTTCATGCCAGGGGGGCGCCTGGGTGGCACGGCGGTTAGACGTCTGCCTTCGGCTCAGGGCATGATCCCGGCGTTATGGGATCGAGCCCCACATCAGGCTCTTCCGCTATGAGCCTGCTTCTTCCTCTCCCACTCCCCCTGCTTGTGTTCCCTCTCTCACTGGCTGTCTCTATCTCTGTCGAATAAATAAATAAAAAATCTTTAAAAAATAAAATAAAGTTCATGCCAGGATCCATAGAATCGTGAAGAATGCATGATGATGAAAAAATCATTATCTCCCTGAAAAGAAGTAAGGATTCAACCAACAGACAGGAAGTAGTGAATCTAAAGAAGAGTGGTTAAAGTTTAGCTGCTTGTGGGTTCCTGAAACCAGATCCAGATTCTCATATCTTAAGATTTTCTTACTTTACTTCACTGGGCCTTGGTCCTGGCAGTTGACGTTAGGGTAGATTAGCCAGTTCAGGAGATAGTCTAAGTAGAGAAATCTTCTGTTTCACTTTCTGTGGTATAGGTTGGAGGACTGCAAGATTCTTAAAGAAGCCCAACATCTAACATAGTGCCTGAGTAGTTGAGTAGCCATGGCTAAAGGGGGTACCTAGGCAGCTGGAACTAAAAGCAACCATACAAAATTTTCCCCTACACCCCACCATGATGATGGGCAAAGAAGCTGAGAGCACCCAAGTACCCAGTGAAATGTAGAATTTCTGAGAGGGTCAGCAAACCAAAAGAGACTTGGAATTAGAGTAAGAAGGACTCTGGCTAGAGACCAAGGCAGGAGCCTAGATACCAGCACATGAAGTCAGAAGACAGGTGGGGTGAGCAACTCATCAGAGGCCATCAAGGATGGAAGAGAATATAGGGATCAGATTCCCTTCCTCCAATTCAAGAACAAAACTGAAGCCCCTTCAGGAACTTAGATCACTTTAGAGAAGATAAGAGGAGAAGGAGAAAGAGTTTAAATCTTGATTTAGACTTAATATTTACTCAAGTGAGACCATTTTAAACAAGACGTAACTGATTTACCTTGCAGTAGTGTTTCTGTTTCCTGTCCTTGCTGAGGGTTTGTGAGATATTGAATTTCAGCTATTGAGAAAGGAAATCCAAAGGAACAACAAGAACAAAAATGTAATTAATACTACTAATGGGCTTTTGGCAGAGAGGTGGGAGCATTTGGCAGAGAGGTGGGAGCATTTGGAAAATTTTATATGAAAAATCAAGCAATGATTGAGGCAGTTATGAGGTTCAGGAGAAATAAAAGTATGATTACAGTGGAGAGTTTGCTTAATGCTTAAATAATCACAATAATATAAACACTGGCTGATTTCAGTTAAAACTATGTCAGTAGTTTGTCAATTAAAACTATTGTCAATAGGGTCAATATAAAGTAAAAGATGGATTAAGCCTCATTTAAGAGGTAGAAATATTTGTTTTTGTCCCTTACCTACTTTGTAAAAAAAAAAAAATCAGCTTTATTGAGATAATTCACATTCCATAAAATCCACCCTTAAGGAGTGGAGTACAATTCAGTGTTTTTTAAAGCATATTCATAGAATTGTGCAGCTATCACCACTCTCTAATTCCAGAACATTTTTATCACTGCAAAAGAAACTTGGTACCCATTAGTGGTCACTCCTCATTTACCCCTCCCTCCAGCCCCTGACAACCACTAATCTACTTTCTGTTTCCCTGGATTTGCCTATTCTGGACGTTTCATATAAATGGAATCATACAATATGTGGCTGCTTTTACTTGGCATACTGTTTTCAAGGTTCGTCTATGCCAGAACATGTATTAGTACTTTATTTCTTTTTATTGCCAAATAATACTCCATTGTATGGATATACAACATTTTCTTTATCCATTCAGCTGTTGATGGACATTTGGGTTGTTTCCACTTTTTGGCTATTGTAAATAACGCTGTTATGAACATTTATATGCAAGTTTCTGTGTGGCATATGTTTTTGTTTCTCTTGGCTATATGTCTAAGAGTGGAATTTCTGGGTCGTATGATAACTTCACATTTAATATTTTGAGGAACTGTTAAACTGTTTTCCAAAGTGGCTGCACCATTTTGCAATTCCACTGGCAATGTATGAATGTTTCAGTTTTTCCACATCTTTGCTTATGCTTGTTATTGTCTGTCTTTTTAATTATGGACATCCTACTGAATATAAGGTAATATCTCTTTGTATTTTGATTTGCATTTCCCTGATGGCTAATGGTGTTGAGCAACTTTTCATGTGCTTACTGACCATTTGTATATTTTCTTTGGAGATATGTTTATTCAAATCTTTTGCCCATTTTTGCATTTTTATTTTTATTTATTTTATTTTATTATTACTATTTTTAAGTAAGCTGTATGCCCAACATAAGGCTCAAACTCATGACCCCGAGATAGAAAGTTGAATGCTCTTCTGACTGAGCCAGCCAGGTGCCCCTTGAATTTTTATTTTTATTGTTGAGTTATATTTCTTTATGTAGTTTGGATATGACCTTTCTCTGATATTTGATGTGCAAATATTTCCTCCATTTAAAAGAGTTTTCTTTTCACTTTTTTGGTGGTAGCTTTTGAAGCACAAAAGTTTTAAATTTTAATGAAGTTCAGTGTATCCTTTTTTTTTCTTTTGCTGCTTGTGCTTTTGGTGTCATACCTAAGAAACCATTACCTAATCGAAGACCATATTCACTCTAATATTTTCTTCTAACAGCTTTATAGTTTTAGCTCTTATATGTAGATCTTTGATCCATTTTGAATTAATTTTGTATATGGTGTGAAATAGTCTTCATTAGTTTCTTAGGGCTCTATAACAAAGTACCATAAACTGGGTTACTTAAAACAACAGAAATGTATTCTTTCATTGTTCTGTAGGCTAGAAGTGTGAAATCAAGGTATTGACCAGGCTGGTTTCTTCTGGAGACTCTGAAGGAGAATCTGTTCCGTTTTTCTCCTAGTTTTTGGTGGTTGCTGACAATCCTTGGCCTTCCTTGTCTTGTAACACATCACTACAATTTCTGCCTTCCATCACTACGTGGCAGTCTCCCTGTGTGTCTATATCTCCATATGGCCTTCTCATAAGGACACTTGTCACTGAATATAGGGCCCACTCTAATCTAGTAATATTTCATCTTACCTAATTACATCTGCAAACACCTTATTTCCAAAAAAGGTCACACTCTGAGGTTGTAGGTAGACATGACTTTTGGGGGGACACAATTCAACACAATACAGGATCCAGTTTCATTCATTTGCATGTGGATAGCCAGTTGTCCCAGCACTATTTTCAGAAAAGTATATTCTTTGGGGCACCTTGTTACAGCCTGGCAAGGGGGAAAATCCGGGCTTCCCAGTCAGCATTGTTGGCATGGGTGGGGTTGGGATCACAGATTTTTTTGTGGTGCTTGCCTGGAGAAGAACACTTCTTACCTAAAGGTTTTCTGTTTTGCTAGACTTCTCTTTCCCTGACCCTTTGGCTAGGGAGAGCAGGTTTGTTGTTGTTGTTTTATCTGCACACTTTGGTTGACATTTCTGGATTGTCAGCTTTTTCAGCTCCAAGGAAATCAAGGCAGAAAGAAAACCCAGGGAACTCACATCATGTCGTTTCTTGGACCCAGGTTCTCTAGCTAGCTTGCCTTCTCTCCATCTTTCAGAGTCTTATGTTTGTTTTATATGTAATGTCTAGACTTTTTAGTTATACTTAGAGGGAGGAATTAGGGAAATATGTCTATTCTACTTTACCAGTGCATTGAATTTACAGATCAAATTCACGCAGAATTTATATCTTTGTAACTTGATACTTCCAAATCATGACTGATATATCTCTCAGTATATTGATTATAATACCTTCATAATATCTCTGAATAAATTTTAGAATGTTTCCCTTAGCTGTCTTGTTCATTTTTTTTGTTAGATTTAATCATAGGTACTTGATATTTTCTGTTTTATTGTAAATAGTATCTTTGAAAACTTTTCATTTTATGTTTTATAGTGAGTGTATACAATACAGTTTATTTTTGTGTATTAATTTTGTACTTAACAACAACCTTGCTGAACTCTTATCTAATAGTTTATATGTAAACTTCATTTTTTGGGAGAAGTTTTGTATAGATAGCCATTCTGTAAGGCTCTTTCTGACACCAAATGCATGGTGTTTTCCACACCGATTTTTAATTCTCTGAAACCACCTGGGTGTTTAGCATTCAATTCAGTCCTAATGCTAACTATATGGGATTAGTGAAGACCCGACCAGTTAAGGGCTTAGTCACACAAGACTGCCCCCACTTCAGGTGCCAGTTGCAAGTCTCAGTTTGCCATCTGTACTTCTGACCCCCCAACTTTAAGTTCAGGAGTTCACGTGACCCTTTCTCTCAGGTTCAATAATTTGCTAGAAGGACTCAGTGGACTCAGAAAACACTTTATTTACATTTGCCAGATTATTATAAAGGATACAACTCAGGAACAGCCAGATGGAAGAGATGTACAGGGCAAGGTATGGAGGGAGCATGAAACTGCCATGCCCTCTCCTGGTACACTACCTCCCAGCATGTTGTTGTGTTCATCAACCCAGAAGCTCTCCAAATCCTGTCATTTAATTTTTATGGAGATTTTATTTTATTCTCAAAAGATTACTTATTTATTTGAGAGACAGAGAAAACAGAGCTAGCAGGAGAGAACGCAAGTGGGGGGGGAGGGGCAGAATGAGAGGGAGAAGCAGGCTCCCCGCTGAGCAGGGAGCCTAATGTGGGGCTCAATCCCAGGATCCTGGGAGCATGACCTGAGCCAAAGGCAGATGCTTAACCAACTGAGCCACCCAGGCACCCCTAATTTTCAGATTTTTAAATTTCTTCTTGAAGTTCTTTTCTCAGTTCATCTTTGTTTACAAATTTATTGGCATTAAATTATAATATCCTAGTTTGTCTTTTTAATGCATATGACTTCTGTGGTGATGGCTCCTTTTCCATTCCTTATAGTGATTATTTGCACCAACTTTTTTTTCTTCTTAACCAGTTTTGTCAGAGGTTTTGTCAATTGCATTATTGTTTTCAAGGGACCAACTTTTGGCTTTATTGATATTCTTTATGTAGATTTGTTTTTTACCTTGTAAATTCAGCTTTTAACTTGATTATTTTCTTCTAATTTTTAATTCTTTTATTATTATTATTATTATTTTAGTAATCTCTACCCCCAGGGTGGGGCTAGAACTCATGACCCTGAGATCCAGAGTCACATGCTCTATCTACCCCTCTAATGTTTTATGAGGAGTACTTTGCTCTTTACTATTTAGCTTTTATTCTTTTCTGATACATACATTTAAGGCTATAATTCTTTGTGTGTGTGCTTACACAAAAAACCCTCTATACTATAATTGTTGAGTAAAATGTTCTCTACATATCCATTAGATCAAATTTGTTCAGCAGAATATTGAAGTATTTTATATCTTTACTATTCTTTGTATGCTTGTTTTGTTTTTGTTTTTGTTTTTTTTAATCTATTTATTTATTTTTAGAGAGAGAGAGAGAAAAAGTGAGTGTACGAGTGGTGGGGAGGGGCAGAAGGAGAGGGAGAGAGAGAATCCCAAGCAGGCTCCCTGCTGAGCATGGAGCCCAACTTGAGGCTTGATCCCAGCACCCTGAGATCATGACCTGAGCCAAAATCAAGAGTTGGAAGCTTAGGGGCCCCTGGGTGACACAGCGGTTAAGCGTCTGCCTTTGGCTCAGGGAGTGATCCTGGCGTTATGGGATCGAGCCCCACATCAGGCTGCTCTGCTATGAGCCTGCTTCTTCCTCTCCCACTCCCCCTGCTTGTGTTCCCCTCTCTCGCTAGCTGTCTCTATCTCTGTCAAATAAATAATAAAATCTTAAAAAAAAAAAAAAAGAGTTGGAAGCTTAACTGATGGAGCCACCCAGGCGCCCCTGTATGCTTATGGAGCTGTGTTTGTGGTGATTTGCTATGGCAGCTCTAGGAAACTAATGCAATCATTTTAATTTTTATCTCTACTATTTCTGTCTTATTCTTTTTTCTAAACTGCTTGGTCATCTTTTCTTGTTTTCTATTTCTTACAGATATTTTCAAGCTTCTCTTTTATTTTTTGAAATATCGTATGCAGTTATTTTATAATCTGGATCTAATAATTCTAATACCCAAAACCTTTGCTGACCTATTTCTATCTTATATTGTTTATACTAGGTGATGCCTTATTTCCTTGCATTGTGTAACTTTTTTTTTTTAACTACAAAAACTCATTTTCCTTGGGAAACTGGATTTTTTTAATGCTTTTTTTTTAAATTAAATTAATTTTAATTTTAATTCCAGTGTAGTTAACATACAGTGTTATATTAGTTTCAGGTGTACAATATAGTGATTCAACAATTTCATACATCATCCAGTGCACCCAAGTGCTCTCCTTGATCCCCATCACTTGTTTCACCCATTTCCCTCCCCCTCCAACCTATCCTCTATTAACCCAGTTTGTTCTCTTTGTTAACAGTCTGTTTCTTGGTTTGTCTCTTTCTCTTTGTTTTTCTTTTGTTCATTTGTTTTGTTTCTTAAATCTCACATATGAGGGTGCCTGGGTGGCTCAGTCAGTTAAGCGTCTGCCTTCCGCTCGGGTCATGATCCCAGGGTGCTGGGATCGAACCCCACGTCGGGCTCTCTGCTTGGTGGGGAATCTGCTTCTCCCTCTCCCTCTGCCTGCTACTCCCCCTGCGTGCTCGCTCTCTCTCTCTCTGTCAAATGAATAAATAAAATCTTTAAAAAAAATCCACATATGAGTGACATATGGGTATTTGTCTTTCTCTGACTGACTTATTTTGCTTAGCATTATATTCTCTAGTTCCATCCGTGTCATTGCAAATGGTAAGATTTCATTCTTTTTTATGGCTGAATAATATTCCTCTTTAGCTATATGCCATATTCTTCTTTATTCCATTCAATCTGTTGATGGATACTTGGGCTGCTTTCATAATTTGGCTATTGAAAATAATGGTGCAATAAACATAGGGGTGCATGTATCCCTTTGAATTAGTATTTTTGTAGTTTTTGGGTAAATACCCAGTGTGATTACTGGATCATAGGGTAGTTCTATTTTCAAACTTTTTTTTTTTTTTAGGATTTATTTATTTATTTGAGAGAGAGAGAGAGAGAGAGAATGAGCAGGAGGGGCAGAGGGAGAGTCAGAGAGAATCACAAGCAGACTCTGAGCTGAGTGCAGAGCCTCACCTGGGGCTCAAACTCACGACCCTGAGATCACGACCTGAGCTGAAACCAAAAGTTGGTGGTGTAATTGCAACACCCAGGCACCCCTATTTTTAACTTTTTTTTTTTTTTAAAGATTTTATTTATTTATTTGACAGAGATAGAGAGCCAGCGAAAGAGGGAACACAAGCAGGGGGAGTGGGAGAGGAAGAAGCAGGCTCATAGCGGAGGAGCCTGATGTGGGGCTCGATCCCATAACGCTGGGATCACGCCCTGAGCCGAAGGCAGACGCTTAACCGCTGTGCCACCCAGGCGCCCCTATTTTTAACTTTAAAAAAATATATATATATATATTTATTTATTTATTTGAGAGAGAGAGAGAGAAAGAGCATGAGCAGGGAGGAGAGGGAGAAGCAGGCTCCCTGCCCAGCAGGGAGCCTGATGCGTGGGCTTGATCCCAGGACCCTGGGATCGTGACCTGAGGCAAAGGCAGATGCTTAATCAACTGAGCCCTCCAGGCAGCCCTATTTTTAATTTTTTGAGGAACCTGCATACTATGGGAAGTTAGATTTTGAGGGTGAAATTTTTTGATGCCTAAGGTAGGAATTTGCTTTATCTTCTGCCAGATGCCTGAGGGCACTACCTATCTAAGATGACTTTGAACTAAACTTATGGCTTTAGGACTTTTTGGAACTTCCAAGTTATGTAGATTAGAGTTGCAAATTCATGCAAGAACTGGTTGTTTTGGACATATCTCAGGTATTGTTTGTTTGTTTTTCCCCTTTATCTTTCTCACACCAAGGCAATTTTCATGGCAACTCTCTGGATGAGGGTTGGGGTAGATTTAATTCTGGCTCACTCTTACTTTGAGGATTCAGCCCTTTGGAGTTCCAACTTTTTTTTTTTTTTTTAAGATTTTATTTGTTTATTTGAGAGAGAGCAGGAGAGCACAAGCAGTGGGAGTGGCAGAGGGAGAGGGAGAAGCAGACTCCCCTGCTGAGCAGGGGGCCCGACTCGGGGCTTGACTCCAGGACCCCGGATCATGACCTGAGCCAAGGCAGATGCTTGACTGACTGAGCCACCCTCAGAGTTCCAACTTTTTGAGCAGGTGCTTCACTTACCGTACTTCTCCTTTTGGGTGACCCTGGGCTTTACATTCCATTCTAGCACTTAAAAGGTCTTAGAAAAAATGGCATCAGTGTTCCATTTCCTGGCTTAAAGATTCCTTACTATCATACCAGTTCTTTGAAACTTTTAAGAAAATGGTTTTATCATTTTATCCAGAGTTTTTAGTTTTTATTGGAAGGCACGTCAGAATATCTAGTCCACCATATTTTTGGAAACCCAATTTTCTCTTATCTTTTAAAAACAGGTGATGGCACGTATCAAATTACTGTGTTTTTAGGGGCTCCTGGGTGGCTCAGTTGATTAAGTGTCTGTCTTCAGCTCAGGTCATGATCTTGCGGTTGTGAGATCGAGCCCCGTGTCGGACTCTGGGCTGGGCATGGAGCCTGCTTAAGATTCTCTATCTCCCTCTTCCTTTCCTCCTCCCCACCTCATGCATGTGAGTACTCGCTCTCTTTCTCTAAAAATAAATAAAAAATAAAAAAATGAAGAGGCATGTAGTTTTCAAAAAATTTTAGGTGGTACACAAACAAAAATGTGAAGACCACTGATCTAGAGAAATGGTCACATAAGTATAAAAGAAGACATATATACCCATCTGGTCTCATGACCTTAAATATTATCTATATACTGGTGACTACCAAATTTATATCTTCTACCCAGACCTTTCCCCTATTCCCTGATGCGCATATCCAGCTGCCTATTCAGCATCTCTAACAAGATGTTAAATAAACATCCTAGATTTATCATGTCCATCTCCCCCCCACCCCATACTCACATGCACACAACCTTCTTCTTTCCTCTCCTAGTGTTTTCCGTCTGAGTAAATGTTATCTCTGTTCACCCAATTGTGCAGGCCAAAGACCTTTGAGTTATTCTTGACTTTCATTTTTTTAATATTTCATCTAATGCGTTAGCAAATCTGTCAGCTCTATCTAAAAAATATATCCTGAATTGTCTTTCATCTCTCTTCCAGACACAAAAATAGTCTACTTACTACTCTTCTGTTTCTATTCTTATAGTCTGTTTTTTTTTTTAAGATTTTATTTATTTATTTGAGAGAGAGAGACAGCCAGCGAGAGAGGGAACACAAGCAGGGGGAGTGGGAGAGGAAGAAGCAGGCTCCCAGCAGAGGAGCCTAATGTGGGGCTCGATCCCAGAATGCCAGGGTCACGCCCTGAGCCGAAGGCAGATGCTTAATAACTGAGCCACCCAGGTGTCCCTATAGTCTGTTTTTAAAAGTGATCCAGGAAACACACTGAGGGCTTGGGGGGGGGATGGGACAGGCTGGTGATGGGTATTAAGGAGGGCACGTATTACATGGTGCACTGGGTGTTATACGCAAGTAATGAATCATGGAACTTTACATCAAAAACTAGGGATGTACTGTATGGTGACTAACATAATATAATAAAAATATTATTAAAAAAAACTAAAAAAAAGTGGTCCTATAAAAATATAACTTTGATCATGCCTACTCTGGAGTCTTCTTTATCATTCTTAGAATAATATCCAAATTCTTACATTCTTCTAAAAGGTTCTTCATGGTTTGGCTCCTGGCTACCTGTCCGGCTTCATCTTATATTATTTTTCCCCTCACTTATCCACTTCAGCTACACTGGCCTTCTTACTATACCTCAAACACAGTAAGTATGCTACTTTGCCTCAAGGCTCTCCACTTTGGCTCCCATTTGCCTAGTTTCCTTTTCCCCCAGATACCCATTTCTGCATTTCCTTAAAGTTTCTCTTTCAATATTTTCACCCCAAAGAGGCCTTGACCTTTTTTTCTAAAATAGTACCCTCCATCCCTTCTTTACCCCCTTAACCTGCTTCTTTTTTTCTGTTAGCACATTTATTGCTTATTTGCTTATTTTCTGTCTCCCCACTGGAATATAAATCCTGAAAGGGGTGGATCTTGTCTGTTTTATTCATGGCCTTAGCCGCAGAGTCTTATGTAGTAGGTGGTGAATAAATACAGTTTTTTAAAAGATTGATTGATTGATTGATTGATTGATTTGAGAGAGAGAGAGTGGGGGGAGGGACAGAGGGAGAAAATCATCAAGCAGACTCCCCACTGAGTGTGGAGCCCAATTTAAGGCTCTATCCCACTACCCATGAAATCATGACCTGAGCCGAAACCAAGAGTTAGAGGCTTAACCAACTAAGCCACCCAGGCGCCTCTAATAAAAATGTTTTGAATAAGAATGGAATGTAGAAGTGTGGAACCCCAAGTGGCTACCATAGGGCTATTTATATGTTTGGTGTTGAAAAGATATTAAATGATGAATGGATACAGCATCACTCATGTACTTTATCACTACCTTTGTATGGGAAGATTACATTTTGCATCATGTAAGGACTGGTTCCTTTTCACTTTGTTGAATTTTGAGATCAAAACCCAGGTTATCAATCTTTTTCTTTTTTTTTTCTAAAGTTTATTTATTTTTAGTCATCTGTACACCCAATGTAGGGCTCAAACTTATGACCTTGAGATCAAGAGTCACATGCTCTTTCAACTGAGCCAGCCAGGTACCCCCCAGGTTATCAGTCTTAATCCTTAGCACCTCAAATGACTCTCTAGGGTCTCCATCCCCTAATTTCTTTCTTTCTTTCTTTCTTTTTTAAAAGATTTTATTTATTTATTTGACAGAGAGAGACAGCCAGCGAGAGAGGGAACACAGCAGGGGGAGTGGGAGAGGAAGAAGCAGGCTCCTAGCGGAGAAGCTCGTTGTGGGGCTCGATCCCAGAACGCCGGGATCACGCCCTGAGCCAAAGGCAGATGTTCAATGACTGCGCCACCCAGGCGCCCCTCCATCCCCTAATTTCTAACAATGAGAATAGCTTCAGAGAAAGCCTTCCCAGGGAAAAATTTAAAGGGCAGATAAATTACTTAGATTTTTAGAGTGCGGGATTTTATGTTTTGGGGGTTTTTTTGTTTTGTTTTTGCCTTCCAAATGAATTCAGATGCCCTTGGGCCACTTTTCTTGCCTATACTCTAAACATTTTACTCCTGCAGAAAATATTATGAAGTGATTTCATCTTGTGAAAAAGAATTACTTGTCATTTTGGCACAATCCAGGTTCAAGAATTAATTCTTGTGTTTACTGTCAGACAATACTCATTTCCACATGATAGAAAAAACAAGGAATTAAAGAAAAAAAACCAGCCAGTAAAAGTACCAATCACATTATCTAACATAATTGCACGTAGGTATTAAACTTGTTAACTCAGAAGGAATAGCAATTATGTTGGGTCAGTAGTAAAGAAGCTGTTTTTTACCTCTGGTGTTTTTGAAGGCAGGACAAGCTATTAAAAATGGATGAGAGGCTGGTATTTTGAAGTACTCATTCAAGTTAAATTATCACTAATAAAAGTTTAAAACAATATAATTTATGAGGGAAGAGAATCAATGTTTAGTTCTGTACAGTTTTTTTTTGAAAGATTTTATTTTAAAATAAATAAGAGAGCACGTGTGTGGGTATGTGTGTGCGTGCGTGCATGTGTGAGCCGGGGAAGGGCAGAGGGAGTGGGAGAGAGAGAATCCCAAGCAGACTCTGTTCTGAGCTCGGAGCCCAAAACCAAGAGTCAGATGTTTAACCAACCTAGCCACCCAGGTGCCCCTAGTTCTGTATAGTTTTTTGAATTATCTAAGGTTTTTCTTTTCTTTCTTTAATTTTTAAATTTATTTTATTTTATTTTATTTATTTTATTTTTTTAAATAGGCTCCATGCCCAATGTGGGGCTTGAATTCACAACCCTGAGATCAAGAGCCTCATGTTCTACTAACTGAGCTAGCCAGGTGCCCCTAAGAAAGATTTTTCTTTAAAATTAATGAAATTTGGGGCACCTGGGTGGCACAGCGGTTAAAGCGTCTGCCTTCGGCTCAGGGCGTGATCCCGGCGTTGTGGGATCGAGCCCCACATCAGGCTTCTCTGCGATGAGCCTGCTTCTTCCTCTCCCACTCCCCCTGCTTGTGTTCCCTCTCTCTCTGGCTGTCTCTATCTCTGTCGAATAAATAAATAAAAAAATCTTTAAAAAAATAAAATAAAATAAAATAAAATTAATGAAATTTATAATTCCCTGAGTATACTAGCTTCGATACCCCTAAAAACATAAACTGGGAGTTATAAAATATGTACCACTGAAGCCTATTTCAGTTATGAATAATGTTGTCATATATTCAACCACCAACAGACGATCATGTAGGGGAAGCAGGCAGATATTCTGCTTTTCCCTCTCTGTGTGTGTGTGTGTGTGTATATATATGTATCTATATGTGTATATATGTCTATATATATACATATATATATACAAAAATTATGCTGTGTTTAAATTTCCCATCTGGCAGAACTTACGGTTCAGAATATTAAATAAGGTTTCTTTAAAAGTTAACTTTCTGGGGCACCTGGGTGGCTCAGTTGTTAAGCGTCTGCCTTCTGCTCAGGTCATGATCCCAGGGTCCTGTGATCGAGCCTTGCATTGGGCTCCCTGCTCGGGCAGGAAGCCTGCTTCTCTCTCTCCCACTCCCCCTGCTTGTCTTCCCTCTCTCGCTGCCTCTCTCTCTGTCAAATAAATAAGTAAAATCTTAAAAAAACCAAAAAGTTAACTTTCTCTCTTAAACAAATTAGAAACATATATTGCCCCACTTAATTCATTCTACAGAAGGTGTCTTAATGCTGTTCTCTATTGCAGCTGCAGAATATGATGTTCTACTTAATAATAAACCCAAGGAGAGGGGGGAAGTCCCTGCATCTTATCACAGATGTAAAAAGACATCCCAGTGGAACAAGCACATTGGATCACCAATGAATATAGAGAATATGTTGTGTGCAGCACACTGGTGTTCCTTCAGAGAAGTTAAGACCACACAAAAGTAAGAAACCTAGCCTACCAACAAGGGATAGAAATTTAGTGGTCCTGAAGTGAAAAAAATATGGGGATGGGGCAAAAAATTTAAATTGAAGATGAACTAAGGATTTAGAAGTTTTTGTTTCTGTATGACAAATAAATCTCTCTTCAAAATCTTGAAAAAGAACTGAGAGACTTGAATTATAATTACTACTTTTTTCCAATAATAGATAAAATTGCAGTTAAAATCATGGAATAACTACAAAACATTGTTGAAAGAAATTAAAGACAATGTAAATAAATTGATATTTCATGTTTAAAGATTGGAAGACTTGGGGCGCCTGGGTGGCCCAGTCGTTAAGTGCCTGCCTTCGGCTCAGGGTGTGATCCCGGCGTTCGAGCCCCACATCAGGCTCCTCCACTGGAAGCTGCTTCTTCCTCTCCCACTCCCCCTGTCTGTGTTCCCTCTCTCGCTGGCTGTCTCTATCTCTGTCAAATAAATAAATAAAATCTTTAAAAAAAAAATTGGAAGACTTAATATTATTAAGATGGCAATATTCCCCAAGTTGATCAATAGATGCATTGTAATCCCTATCAAAATCCATAGCTGGCTTCCTCACAAAAATTAACAAACTGGTCCTAAAATTCATTTGAAAATTCAAGAAACCTAGAGTAGCCAAAGCAGTCTTGAAAAAGAAGAACAGAGTTAGAGTTATGCTTCCTGATTTCAAAACTTTCTGAAAAGCTGCTGTAATCATGACGGTGCAGTGCTGGTGTAACAATAGGTATAATAGATTAATGGAATGGAATTGAGAGTCCAGAAATAAACTTTAACATTTATAGTCAATTTTTTTTTGACAAGGGTGCCAAGACAAATCAATTAAGAAAGAATAGTCGTTTCAACATAGAGTGCTGGGACAACTGGATATTCATATGCAAAGCATAAAGTTGGTTCCTTTCCTTGCACAAACACAAAAACTAGCTCAAAATGGATTATAGACCTAATGTAATGGATAAAATGATGAAACTTACAAGAAAATGTGGAAGTAAATCTTACTGACCTTGGGTAAGGCAGAGCCTTAAATAGATATGACACCCAAGGTATAAGCAACAAAAGAAAAAAATAGACTTCATCAAAATTAAAAACATCTGTGCTTCAAAAGACACTATCAAGGAAGTGAAAATACAACCCACAGAATGGGAGAAAATATTTGCAAATCATAAATATTATAATATACCTGTATCTGGAATATATAAAGAACTATTACAACTCAATAATAAAAGACAATCTAATTTGAAAATGGGTGAAAAAATGGGCAAAGAATTTGAATATACAGTTCTCCAAAGAAGATATATAAATGACCAGTAAGCACATGGAAAGGTGCGCAACATCATTAGCGACAGGGAAGTGCAAATCAAAACCCCAATGAGATACCGCATCACACCCATTAGCATGACTGCAATCAAAAAGACCGATAATATCAAGTTTTAGAGAGGATTTGGAAAACTTGGAACCTCATACACTACTGATAGGAATGTAAATGGTGCGACTGCTTTGGAAAACAGTTTGTCAGTTCCACAAAATATTAAGCCTGGAGCTACCCTATAATCCAGGAATTTCTCATCTAGTTATATACCCAAGAGAAATGAAAACATAACCACACAAAAACTTATACACAAATGTTCATAGCAGCTGAATGGGGAAAAATATTTTTTCTTCTACCCTTGTAGGCTTTCGGCTGGGGCTCTCTAACAAATTAACAAGAGGAAAAAAAAAAAGAAGTTAACATGTTATCTCATATATACATGGGAAAAACTTGGGGATAGTAACTCAAAGGTTTGGCTAAACTTGGGCTTATATAGCACCGTAGCAAGGAAATAATAAATCTTTAGAGAAGTGACAAGACAAAGGAAAAGAACTGTGAGTCTCTAGGGTCAGCAAATTGTAAATATAAGGGAGCCTAATGGAAGGTAATTGGGCTGGTCAGTAAGGTTTGTGATGCAGAGTCCTCTTGTGCTGTCTCTGGGCTGATAAAAGTCTAGGATCGTTAGTGATTAACTTCTGTACAAATTTATGTCTTGCTTTTAGGCAAATAGGGGAAGGACAGGGAGGTTTTGTTTTGTTTTGTTTTGTTTTTTGGTATCTGCTTCTCAGTTGCCTTCGGTTCAAAACAATCGTGTGAACGTCTTGGGGTAGCAAGTTCTGCTATCCTTTACAATATTATTCATAGCAGCCAAAAAGAGGAAACAACCCAAATGTCCATCAGCTGATGAATGGATGAACGGAATGTTGTATACAATGGAATATTATTTGGCAATAAAAAGAAACAAAGTACTGATACATGTTACGCCATAGATGAACCTTGTAAACATTATGCCAAGTAAAAGAAGCCACATATTATATGATTCTGTTTATATGAAATTTCCAGAATAGGCAAATCCATAGAAACAGAAAAACACAGATTAGTGTTTGCCATGGGCTGGGGGTCAGGGGTAATTGAATGGGGAATGATTGCTAATGGATATAGAGGTTTTGGGGTTTTTTTGTAGAATGATGAATGATGAAAATGTTTGGAATTAGTTGGTGGTAATGGTTGCACAACCTGGTGACTATACTAAAAACTTAAATTGTACATTAAATGGTGACTTCTATGCTATATGAATTATATATCAACAATACAAAGAAATTTCTGTATTCTAAAATTTCATGCCCTACTGGTATTTCCTATAACAATTTGGATCAATGAAATGGAAATATTGCCAAAAATATCTACTTAAGTTGATTTTTAAAAAAACAAGAAGCCAGTTACAAATGCCTACATGCTATATGACGCCATTTACACAGTGTCCAGAATAGGAAAATATAGAGACAGAAAGTAGATTAGTGGTTGCCTAGGTTACAGAGTTCCTTTTTGGGGGGTGATGAAAATGTTCTAAAATTGTGGTATTGGTAACAGAACTCTGAATATACTAAACACCATTGATTTGTACACTATTTATTTATTTATTTATTTATTTATTTATTTATTCATTTATTTTTAAAGATTTTATTTATTTATTTGACAGAGAGAGACAGCCAGCGAGAGAGGGAACACAAGCAGGGGGAGTGGGAGAGGAAGAAGCAGGCTCCTAGCGGAGGAGCCTGATGCGGGGCTCGATCCCAGAGCACCGGGATCACGCCCTGAGCCGGAGGCAGACGCTTAACGACTGCGCCACCCGGGCACCCCTGTACACTTTATTTTTTTGAAAGATTTTATTTTTAAGTAATCTCTACACCCAGTGTAGGACTCGAACTTACATCCCTGTGATCAAGAATCACATTTTCTACTGACTGAGCCAGGCAGACACCCCTGATTTGTACACTTTAAATGGGGGAATTATATGATATTGAATTGTATTTCAACAAAAATGCTATGTTAGAAAAAAAAAAAAACAAGGGAAAGAGGCAGGGTTCACCTTGGGGAAGGAAGAGTGGCTATTATTTTATCACTGAGTACCCTGATTTTAACAGTACAGTAGATTTAAAATAGCTACCCAAGATATCAGCACACTCCCCGTGAGCACGGAGCCAATCGTGGGGCTTGATCTCACAACGCTGAGATCATGACCCGAGCCAAAATCAAGAGTCTGTTGCTTAACCAACTGAACAACCCAGGCCCCCCAAGACATCTCTCTATTTAGTATAAATATATACTAAATAGTAAATACTAGATTCTATTTTATGTAAATGGATTTACACTATACATTGTGGAAAGACAAACCTTGGGATTATATTTGGTTATGAATCTGTTAGAGGGATTTCTTTTGTTAATTTATAATTTGCAAGCCTGCCAAGAGAAAACTAGATCCAAGATCTGTGATTTTTCCAACTAGAGAATTTATACAATATATATAATTATTGGTAAAATTAATATAAGGCTAATAAGATTATCTTAATAGCTTATTTGATTAATTCAGGCATAATTTATGAACTAATAAAAATCCATTAATAGACATATCTATGCCTCTCTTTAATTCTCTAAATCATATTATAAAGATTTTGTAGTTAGCCTAAGTCTTGGAGTTAAGAGGCCGCATTCCAGGCTGGTAAAGACAGACTCTACAGTATAACTGTTTGATAAAAAAAAATAATCCTTATCTCTTTGCATGATCTGTCCAGAAAACATAAGAGAGAAAATATGAAACTTATCATGGAGAACAGAATATAATGAAATTTAATCTTATTTAAGTCCTTCACCTTAGCCTGATTAGCCAGGTAAAAAGGATCTGTATTTAGATTCCTGGGTAGCAACTATACTTATCCTTCAGGTTTCTTATAAGTACAGAGAAAAGCAATTTATAGCATAATGTATAGCTAAACAAAGTGCCTGCATAAGTGATTTCTACCCAAGCATTAGAAGGGTGAGGAGGCCTGCTCTAGAAGCACACACCTCGAGCACTTTCTTTGTCTCATGGTGCCACTATTCCCTGTGTTGTATAAAACAGTCAGCAGGGACATTTGTTCATTCCAGATTTACAAAGTCCTCTGGTGTGGTGCCATATGTGATATATGCTCTCTGTCAAGTGCATACTTAGATAATGTGCACATGCATGCACATGCAGTCTTGTGATTTTGATTGAAATTGCATTGAATCTATGGGTCAGTTTGAGAAAAGAGCTGACATTTTTATGAAATGGCTCTTCCAATCCACAGACTAAGTATATGATTCCATTTATTTAGGTATTCTTGTGTTTTTCAATTAAGTTTCATTAAAATATGTCCTGAACACTTTGGGTAATTTCATCCATATGCATTTTATTTATTTTATTTTATTTTTAAATAGGCTCCACATCCAGTGCAGAGCCCAACATGAGGCTCGAACTCACAACTGTAAGCTCAAGACCTGTGCTGAGATCAAGTTGGACACTCAACTGACTGAGCCACCCAGGTGCCCCTGTATGTTTTTTGATACTATTATGAATGATATCCTTTTTAAGTTAAAATTTCCATTATTTTTGGTATATAAAAATGCAGCAGCTGATTTTTGCATATTTTTGTATCCAGCAATCTATATTACTTTTTTAAAGTATTACCTTTTTTCCCATCTGTTCTCTTGTCCTCTGGAACTGCTATTACATGCATACTAGGTCTCCTGGATCTTATCTATAAGTCTTATATTTTCCGTCATGATTTGTTTGTAGTTCAGCTCTTTGCTTTGAGATAATTCTTCTACTCAACTTTCCAGTCACTAATTTAGATCTTGACAGTAAATATTCACTCCTTCAGTTCATCTGCAGTTTTTTTTCCTGAGAGAGCATAGTTTTCATTCCAGAAATTCTTTGTTTTTATCTGCTCTCCTGTATCCTTAAATGTAAACTCTTCTTATTCATCAGGATTTACCTTCATATTTGCCTTTTTTATTTTTATTTATTTATTTTTAATATTTTATTTATTTATTTGACAGAGAGAGATAATACAAGTAGGGGGAGCGGCAGGCAGAGGGCCTGAAGTGTGGGACTCAATCCCAAGACCCTGGGATCATGACCTGAGCCGAAGGCAGACATCCAACCAACTGACCCACCCAGGTGCTCCCATATTTGCCATTTTTATTGCTCTTAATTTCTTTCTGCGCATCTGTAGTTCTATTTGGGATCCTTTTCCCTTTGGTAGAACTTTCTTTAGTGTTACTTGAATGAAGGTCTGCTGGTGGCAAGTTTTCTCTTTTTATTTGTCTGAAAATGTATGAATTTGTCTTCATTTCTGTAGAACCCTTTTTACTGAGTGCAGAATTCTAGTTTGGCAGTTATTATCTTAACACTTTGAACATGTCATTCCATTATCTTTTGGCTTTCATCAATTTGTTGAGAAGCTAGCTATTAGCCTTATTGTTTTTTAGAAGAGATGTCCCTCTACCAACCCCCTCCCCCACAACTCGTAAGATTTTATCTTTACGGGTGGCTCAGTCAGTTAAGTGGTTAAGCATCTGACTTTTTAACAAATTAAATTAAGTAAAATTTATTTATTTATTATTAACATATAATGTATTATTTATTTTAAGGGTACAGGTCTGTGATTCATCAGTCTTTTTTTTTTTTTTAAAGAATCTTTTTTTTTTTTTTAAAGATTTTATTTATCTATTTGACAGAGAGAGAGACAGCCAGCGAGAGAGGGAACACAAGCAGGGGGAGTGGGAGAGGAAGAAGCAGGCTTCCAGCAAAGGAGCCTGACGTGGGGCTCAATCCTGGAATGCCGGGATCACGCCCTGAGCCGAAGGCAGACGCTTAACGACTGTGCCACCCAGGCGCCCTTGTGATTCATCAGTCTTACACAATACACAACACTCACCACAACACATATCCTCCCCAATGTCCATCACCCAGCCACCCCATCCCCCTACCTCCCTCCCCTCCAGCAACCCTCAGTTTGTTTCCTGAGATGAATTTTCTCTTATGGTTTGTCTCCCTCTCTGGTTTTGGCTTGTTTCATTTTTTCCTCTCTTCCCCTAGGATCCTCTGCCTTGTTTCTTAAATTCCACATATCATGAGATCATATGATAATTGTCTTTCTCTGATTGACTTGTTTCACTTAGCATAATACTCTCTAGTTCCATCCAGGTCGTTGCAAATGGCAAGATTTCAATTTTTTGATGGCTGCGTAATATTCCATTGTATGTATATACCGCATCTTCTTTGCATGTTCATCTGTTGATGGACATCTGGGCTCTCTCCATAGTTAGGCTATTGTAGACATTTCGGCTATAAACGTTGGGGTGCAGGTGCCCCTTTGGATCACTACATTTGTATCTTTGGGGTAAATACCCAGTAGTGCAATTGCTGGGTCACAGGGTAGCTCTATTTTCAACTTTTTGAGGAACCTCCATACTGTTTTCCAGAGTGGCTGCATGAGCTTGCATTCCCACCCACAGTGTAGAAGGTTCCCCTTACTCTGCATCCTCGCCAACATCTGTTGTTTCCTGACTTGTGAATTTTAGCCATTCTCCTGGTGTGAGGTGGGATCTCATTGTTGTTTTGATTTGTATTTCCCTGAAAGCATCTGACTCTTGATCTGAGCGTAGGTCTTGAGCTCATGGTCATGAGTTCAAGCCCTGTGTTGGGCTCCATGCCCAGTGTGGAGCCCACTTAAAAAAACAAACGAATGAACGAATGAACAAATGAACGAACAAAAGAAAGAAAGAAAGAAAGAAAGAAAGAAAGAAAGAAAGAAAGAAAGAAAGAAAGAAAGAAAGAAAAAGAAAGAAAGGAAGGGAAAAGGGAAGGAAGGAAAGGAAAGGAAAGGAAAGGAAAGGAAAGGAAAGGAAAGGAAAGGAAAGGAAAAAGAAAAGAAAAAAGAAAAGAAAAGAATGAAAGAAAATGAGTGTAAGATTTTATTTTTATCTTTGGTTTTTAGCAACTTCACTATGACATGCCTAAAGTGTGCTTTTCTTTGTATTTGTTCTGCTTGATTTCACAGAATTTCTTATATTTGTGACTCTGCTACTTTTGGGAAAATTTTGGTGATTTTCTCTTCAAGTATTGTTTCTATCCCATTGTCTCCCTCTTGTCTTCTGAATCTATAACTAGGTATGTATTAAAGATTTTTTTTATAGTGTCTCATGTGTATTTTATGTTCTTTTCTGTATTTTTTCTCTTTGAGCTTCAGTTCGGATAATTTCTTCTGACCTGTCTTTTAGTTCACTAGTTTCCTCTTTATATTTGTCCAGTGTGCTATTAAGCCCTATTGACTTTATGTGATTATTTTTTGGTTCTAGAGTTTTCATTTTATATTTCATACAGTTTCCTCTGCTGAATTTCTCTATTTTGTTTAACTTCCTAAACCTCTTCATTATGGTTATTTTATTTTTATTTTTTTTAAGTAATTCTTTACACTCAATGTGGGACTTGAACTCATGACCCAGTGATCAAGAGTCACATACTCTGCTGACTGAGCCAGCGAGGCACACCTCATTATGGTTATTTTAAAGTCTATGCCTGGTGATTCCAATACTTGACTCTTCTATGGATCTGTTTTATTCTTTGATATTGCTTCAGTTTTTGTCATTTTATCTCATCTATGGAAAACTGGTAATTTTTTGTTTAATACTGAAAGTGGTTTATGAAAAATTAAAGACATAATTCTAAGCCCTGGGTGGTGTTATCTTTCTCTAGCAAGAGTTTATTTTTGCTTCTGGCAGTCAGTTGGGGTAAGATTAGACCATCTTAATCAAACCAAGGATTGAGTTGATGAGAAGCTGAACTTTAGTATTTATAAAGGCTGGTCTCTTCTAAGGTATAGGTGTTTGGGGGTCTAAACTAAAAGTTTGGAGGTTACCAGAGTTCCTTTATCTTGGTGGGTCCTGAACCTCAAGTTTTCCCCACCATGCTCTTTAAGACTACAGGTAGACCAGTTCTCAGCCTTTAGCTACTGCTTTCTGCTCAGCTTCTCCACCTATTATTACTACTTTTGAATCAGTAATCCCTTGAAGGGAAAAGAGGCATCAAATGTCAGGTTTACCTCTTTGCGCTTCTTTTGTGTCTGAGATTTTAGCTCCTCAGCTGCCTTGGTAGCTCTCTGATTCCTCTGAGTAGATTTTTAAATTTTATTTTATTTTATTTTTTTACAGTTTTTAAATTTATTTCAGTAATCTCTAAACCCCGTGTGGGGCTTGAACTCACAACCCCGAGCTCAAGAGTCGCATGCTATACCGACTGAGCCCGCCAGGTGTCCTAAAGATGATATTCTATTTACCTTTGAGATGCCTTGAGTTTTAAGGGCATCAAGTGAATTTTTCATTTAAAATTTCTCTTCTTACTGGTCTCATTTCTGCTACAGCCATTATTTTCTTTATTCTTTTCCCATCACCTCCTCCATAATTCTGAGAGTCTTCCAATTTTGCTTAGATAAGACGTGTCTAAATTTTCCCATTAAATTGTATCTACAGGTGATAAAATGATGCTTACGCCCTCCCTTTAGCTTTAGAGAGTAAGGCAGTCGTGAAACTGATTGAAACTGACTGAAAATATCCCAATACTCCATCTCAAGTTAATCTTTTTAGTTTTTATACAGTTCTAATAATAGCTTGATAGCGTATCTTTGTAACAGATAGATTTTCATGTGGTTAACAAGCCTACGACAATTTCCTATTCCCTAGAAATGGCTTATAGTACATTATCTTGCCTCTTCTAGTCAAGGCTGATCAACCCACAGGGAAATCCCTAACCCAAACTGGGCCAATGAGATCATTACTCCCAGGAATCTGACATTTGCCCCAATTAAAAACAGATATAGAATTTTTAGAGCTGAGTAATTATGATACACAGCCTCTAATATGGCCCCCATTGTTCCCCTTCTTCTAGTATTCATGTCCTTATGTAATGCTTTCTCCTTGACTGTAGGCTGGATCTAGTGATTTTTCTAATAGGCTATAGCAAAAATAATAAGATGTCACTTCTGAGGTTAGGTTACAAAAAGATTGTGGCTTCTGTTTTGGGGGGCTCTCTCTTGCTTTCTTTCTCACTTGCTCTGAGGGAATCTAGTTGCCATGTTGTATACTGCCCTTTGAAGAGGCCCATGTGTTAAGGAATTGCAGGTCTCCAACCAACAGGCAGCAAAGAACTAAGGCCCTCAGTTGAACAGCAAGGAACTGCGGCTCTCAAAATAGGTACTGAGTTCTGTCAACAACCAGAAGAATGAGCTGGGAAGTGAATCCTTCCTCCGTTGGGCCTTCAGATTGACTGCAGCCTTGGCCAACAACTGAAACCTTGTGAGAGCTCTTAAGCCAGGGGGACCCAGCTTAGCTGCACCCATATTTCTGACCCTCACTTCCTCTCTCCAAATGTTTGTTGCTCTAGTCTTTCCCTTGTAGCATTCCAACTGATCAGTTTTCTTAGTTCTCACCTCATTTTCCTGTGTTTCATAATTAAGAGTTTCCCCATGAGTTCTGGCATTTAACTCATTTGGTTTGCTTTCCTGGAAATTGTCACTGGGCTGGGTGTTTTTGTGATATGCTGTAGCAAGGATTCCTATTAATGGCACCCAGAATCCTTGGTTTTGCCTCCTTCTCCAGGTCAGACCTTTGTATATCTTGACCTTCAACAACCTGGACACTTGAAAAGCTGCTGCTTCCAGAAATATGGGAACGTGTGAGTCAGTCTGCCTGCCTAGCAGACCTCTGCCTAGGTACCTGATATATTCTCTTTGAACTATTTCTGAGTACCTGGCCTGATCTCTTTAATCTCTTTCTTCCAGGTTTAGCTTCTCTTTGCCATATTATCTTGTACCCTTTTGATCCATTTCATCTTTTACTGGACTAAAACTAATGGCCTACAGTATTGTCATTTTCCTTCAAACTCTCTGCCTTACCCCACCCCATTCACCAGATGGAAGCAATGCTCTGTGTCTCGGTCATTTTTTTATCTAGACTCTATGGGTGGGCTCTAACTCAGTTTCGTATCACACTCGCTTCCCATGATGGATGTGCTAGTTTTGACAGTAGTTGAATACATCCAGCTGGCTCATGTATGTAACTACATTTTTTACCATATTTTATGGTATAGAATTTGCGTCTGCTTTTGTTCATTTCTCTTTGTATAATTCTTGGTTGTACATTTTCACATGTTCATGTGTGTATTTTTTTGTGAAGCATTTTGGTCTAGCCCTAAAATACTACCTAAACTTACTTCAGAGTAGATGAGGGATTGTCCAGTATGTTTTCTCATTTTTCACCTTAGGTTGTCAGTCCCTTTAGATTGCTAAGCATGTGACTTTTCCTTTAATTGCCAAATTCAGTACCTTTACTCTACTTACTCAGGTCAAAAGATTACAATCTTGACCGCACTGCTATTAATATCTATCAAAAACACTGAAAAAAGGAATATTTATGAGGTATTTCCTAAATAATCTTCAGTGTTTATTTTCTCTAGTAGTTTTAATCATTCTAGAGAATCTGATGAAAGCTGTAGATATTTTCTCCAGATGTGCGTGTAAGCCTTGTTTCAGTTATCTGTTGCTGTTTATCATACCACCTCAAAACTTAGTGACTTAAAACAACTATTGATTATTTCTCATGATTCCATGGGTCATGGACAGCTCCTCTGTTTCATGGGATGTCATCTGGCTTATTCCCATAGTTGCATTCAGCTGGGATCTTAGCTGGGGCTAGAATGCCTAGGATGTGGCATTCACATGTCTGGGGTCTATTTGGTGGCTCTTGGGTAAGGTGCCCTGGTTGTTTTCCACATGACCTCCCTGAATGAAAACAAGCTGCCAGGCTTCTTAAGAGATTGACCTAGATCTGGCCCAGCTTCCTTCTGTCGCATTCTATTAATCAAAGCAATCATAAGGCCAATGAAGATTTAAAGAGAGAGGAATAGACTTTATTTCTTGATAGGAGAAATACTATGTACTATAGGAATGAGAGAAATGGTTAGAAATTTGAAAATGCTCATGGTAGATTATCTTTGGTTTCATATTCAAAAGGCAATGAATCTAATTCACCATATTAATAGAATTAAAAACCGCCCATATGATCATCTCAATAGATGCATGCAGAAAAAGAATTTGGCAAAATCCTACATCCATTTATTTAAAAAAAACCCAAACTTTCAGCAAACTATGAGTAGAAGGAAACTTCCTCAGTCCAATAAAGAACATCTATGAAAAACTGACAGCCAACATCATACTCCATGGTGAAATATTAAACGCTCCCTAAGATTGGAAACAAGACAAAGATAGCTGCTCTCATCACCTCGTCAAGAATGAACTCCTGATTTTTGATACTCTAAATTCTGCCTCTGAATTAAGCTAGATCATCAAAGATCTACTTGCCTGGACTGCACTGTATAAACTTCTGGTGGAATCACCTTTTTTTTTTTGGCTGGTATGTACTCTGGTGTGATGCCACAGTCTAAAATAATATAAGACTCAGCAGTATGCTAACATAACACTGCTGGTGGGAGTGAAAATTCATATTATCAAATAGAATCTGGCAGCATATTAGAAGAATACTCACTGTAACTAGTTTTTTGGTACCAGAAATACAATGATGATCCAACATTAGGAAAGTTTTAAAATAATTCATCATAGGAGCACCTGGGTGACTCAGTTGGTTAAGCACCTGACTCTTGGTTTTGGCTCACTCATGATCTCAGGGTTGTGAGATTGAGCCCCCTTCAGGCTGGGCATGGAGCCTGCTGAAGATTTTCTCTCTCCATCTCCCGTTGCCCCTCCCCCACCCTCTCTTAAAAAAATAATAAATAAAATTAAGTAATTCATCCTAATATGTTGAAGAAGAAAAATCATGTCACTCTCCAAATATTACTGGAGATATTTAATAAAATTCAACATCCTTTCAGGGCACCTGGGTGGCTCAGTCAGGTTAAGTGACCAACTCTTGGTTTCAGCTCAGGTCATGATCTAGGTAGGGGTCATGGGATTAAGCCCTGTGTCAGGTCCCATGCTCAGTGGAGAGTCTGCTTGTCCTGCTGGCTTCCCCTCTGCTCCCCCTGCCATGCTCTGCTGGGAGTCTGCTTCTTCTTCTCCCACTCCCCCTGCTTGTGTTCCCTCTCTCGCTGGCTGTCTCTATCTCTGTTGAATAAATAAATAAAATAAAAATAAAAATAAAAAAAAAAAAAAAAAGAATTCAGCATCCTTTCTGATAAAAGTTCTTAACATATAAATAATATAGAAGTTCTATATTTTTAAGGGATTTTATTTATTTGAGAGAGAGTGTGTGTGCATGAGCGAGAGAGCATGAGAGAGAGAGAGCACACAAGCAGGGCGGAGGGATAGAGGGAGAAGCAGGTTCCCCGCCGAACAGGCCTGATGCAGGACTTGATCCCAGGACCTTGGGGTCATGACCTGAGCCAAAGGCAGACACTTAACTGACTGAACCACCCAGGTACCCCAGAAGTTCTGTATTGTTATGTATTTTTCCATATATTGATAAAAACTTACATATTTTTTTGTTTATAATTTCTCAAGGCCAAAAGCTACATTCCAATTAAAGATAAAAGAAAGGATAGGATAAGCATCATAGCCACCATTATTATTTTTTATTTTTTAATATGAAGGAATTAATACATAGGGGAGAATTATAAAATTTATATGATGTTCTCAAGAAAAATATTTACTTGTCAGTTTTTAATTTTTTACATTTTAATTATCTCAAGATTCGTAGAACCTCATAGATTAAGTAACAAGATAAAAATGTTTTAATATTAACAATCCAGTTAAAAAGTGAGCAAATCTTGGGGCGTCTGGGTGGCTCAGTCATTAAGCGTCTGCCTTCGGCTCAGGGTGTGATCCCAGCATTCTGGGATCGATCCCCGCATCAGGCTCCTCCGCTGGGAGCCTGCTTCTTCCTCTCCCACTCCCCCTGCCTGTGTTCCCTCTCTCGCTGGCTGTCTCTCTCTCTGTCAAATAAATAAATAAAATCTTTTTTTAAAAAAGTGAGCAAATCTTAGACATAGCGAACAGATTAGTGGTTGCCAGAGGTGGGAGGGGTGGGGTCATAGGTGGTCAAAATGGGTGAGGGTAGTCAAAAGGTATAAATTTTAAGTTATAAATAACTCATGGGGATATAACATGCAGCATGGTAACTGTACTTAAGGATACTATATTGAATATTTGAAAATTGCTAAGAGAGTAGGTCTTAAAAGTTCTCATCACAGGAAAAGATTTTTAAATATATATGGTGACAGACATTAACTAGACTTATTGTGGTGATCTCTCTGCAATATATATGAATATCAAATCGTTATGTTGTACACCTGAAACTAATATAATGCTATATGTCAATTATATGTCAATAAAAAATTATTACACTAAAAAAAGTAAACAGAGGACTTGAATAGACACTTCTCCAAAGAAGATATCCAAATGGCCAGTTAGCACTTTAAAAGATACTGAACAGGAGGCACCTGGGTGGCTTAGTCAGTTGAGCATTTATCTGACTCTTAATTTTGGCTTGGGTTATGGTCTTGGGGTCCTGGGATTGAGCCCTATGTTGGGCTCTGCGCTCAGTACAGTCTGCTTGTCCCTCTCCCTCCTCCCATTTGCTCACTCTCTTTCTCTTTTTCTCTCAAATAAATAAAAATAAATAAATAATAAAAGATATTGGGGCAACTAGGTGGCTCAGTTAGTTAGGTATCTGCCTTCAGCTCAGGTCATGATCCCAGGGTCCTGGGATCGAGCCCCATTTCAGGCTCCCTGCTCAACGGGGAGTCTGCTTATCCTTCTTTCAGGTCATGCTCTCTCTCCATCTCTCTCAAATAAATAAATTAAATTAAATAAATTTATTTAAAATTTATCTGTAGCACCGTACTTTATGTTAAAGGAATTTTTTTTTAGATTTTATTTATTCATCTGAGAGAGAGAGAGTGAGCAAGACAGAGAGAGAGGCATGAGCTGGTGGGGGAGGGCAGAGAAAGAGGGAGAAGCAGACTCTCAGCTGAGCAGGGAGCCCCACTTGGGGCTCTAGCCCAGGACCCTGGGATCATGACCTGAGCTGAAGGCAGATGCTTAACTGACTGAGCAATTCAGGCACCCCAATAGCAGTTTGTAACTGAGAAAATGTAATACTAAAAAGTTTAAGATCTCATCCCTGAAGCTTTACAAACTGTTTAAAAATGCTGAGTCATCTTCAGTCTACTTCTGTTTATGTTCTATTTGGTATCCATTTATTCATTTTTTCCAGTTTATTTTTGTTCTGTGTTTAATTTTGGATACGTTTTATTGTTTGTCTTCAATTCATGAATCTTTTCTTCTGTGGTGTCTAATTTACTGTTAAGCCCATTTTTTATCTCAGATATGTTTTTCACCTCTAGAATTTTTATTTGGATTTTTCCCCATACCTCTTCTTAAAACTCATCCACTTTCTTGAATATATGTAATATAACTTTTGAGGTTCTTGTATACTAATACATTAATGAATTTGTAATTTATTCTAATAGAAATAATTTCAAAACTATAAATAATATTACTAATATGATTACTGAAAACAGCTTATTTTTTTGGATTTCCTTTTTTTAGGATCTCTCTGGATGTATAATCAAATTACTGTTTGTTAAAGTCGGGTGAAATAATTCTGAATTAACTTTTTAGTTAAGGTACAACTTGATACTTGGTTAAATTCATTTGTTTCATTTTGCTTTTAATTTTTAGAGAGTTTTCCACTTTGGTTTTAATCTTCATTATAATTATGTAATGCAATTACATGTTTCTATAGTCAAATGATACAACAAATACATTCAAAGTTTAGTTAGACCATGTTCCCTCCCCTACAGGTAACCATATTTTTCAGTTTTTGGTTTATACTTTGTTTTTTAGATTGTGGTAAAATATATATAACATAAAGTTTACCATTTTAATCCTTTCATTTATTTATTTACTATTTTTTATTTTTTATTTTATTTATTTTTTTTTTTAAGATTTTATTTATTTATTTGACAGAGATAGAGACAGCCAGCGAGAGAGGGAACACAAGCAGGGGGAGTGGGAGAGGAAGAAGCAGGCTCACAGCAGAGGAGCCTGACGTGGGGCTCGATCCCACAACGCCGGGATCACGCCCTGAGCCGAAGGCAGATGCTTAACCGCTGTGCCACCCAGGCGCCCCTATTTACTATTTTTTAAAAATAATTTCTTTTTTAAAGTAATTTTTATACCCAGTGTGGGGCTTGAACTTACAATGCCAAGATCAGGAGTTGCATGCTTTATGGACTGAGCCAGCTGGGCACCCCATTTTAACCCTTTTAAAGTACAATTTAGTGGCATTAAATAGATTCTCATTGTTGTACAAAATCACAACTTTTCATCTCCAGAAAAAATTTTTTAAGTTTATCTTTTTTAGTTATCTCTGCACCCAACATGGGACTCGAACTCATGCCCCGAGATGAAGAGTATTCTCTTGGTCTTCTAACTGAGCCAGTCAGGCACCCCTCAAGAACTTTTTCATCTTTTTTTTTTTTTTTTTAAAGATTTTATTCATTTATTCGACAGAGACAGAGACAGCCAGCGAGAAAGGGAACACAAGCAGGGGGAGTGGGAGAGGAAGAAGCAGGCTCACAGCAGAAGAGCCTGATGTGGGGCTCGATCCCACAACGTCGGGATCACGCCCTGAGCCAAAGGCAGACGCTCAACCGCTGTGCCACCCAGGTGCCCCAAGAACTTTTTCATCTTTGCAAACTGAAACTCTGTATCTGTTAAACAATAACTTCCTATTTTATCCTTCCCCCTAGCTCCTGATAACCACTATTCTACTTTCTGTCTCTTTGAATTTGATTATTGTAGGTACCTCATGTAAATAAAATCAGACGATATTTGTCCTTTTGTGTCTGGCTTATTTCACTTAGCTTAATATTTTCAGAGTTTATCCATGTTGTCGTGTGTGTCAGAATTTCATTTCTTTTTAGGGTTGAATAATATATTGTATGTACATACTATATTTTGCTTATCCATTTATCTGTCAATGGATATTAGGGTTGCTTCTGACTTTTGGCTATTGTGAATAAAGCTGCGAGGACATAGGTACACAAATATCTGTCTGAGTCACTGCTTTCAGTTCTTTCGGGTATATACCCAGAAGTGGAATTCTGAGATCATATTTTTATGGTTAATATTTTTGAGGAACTGCCATACTGCTTTCAGTTGTTTTTTAAATCACACAAAAAAATATGTGCTCACGGGTTTTAACATATTTTATATGGTTCAATCCACTGCAGTCACTATTATTTTCAATGCTCACGTTTGTACCATCAGTGAGAACCCCTTCTACTTGACTTCTGTATCCTTTTTTTTTTTTTTTTTTTTTTTACTTCTGTGTCCTTTTGATATAACTTTGTCTTTGATTATCTTCCTTGCTTTCTGGAATGAGAAAATATTTGAGGCTGAACTTGCATATTTTCTGCTCCAGGCTTGAACATTTCTAAAACATTGATTCCTTTAAGTGGAAAATAGTATTTAAGGACCACCATCTGAGTGGTAGGGGTACTCATTCCTACATTGGTCCTAGGCCTTTTCAGAATTTTTCATAATAGAAAAAAATATAACAAATACATACTGTTATTTACAAGTAAAGCTAGGATTGTAGGGCTTTTATTTTTTTATTTTATACTTACCTCTTTTATCCTACACTTTACTCATTCAGCCAATAATCATTGTACATACATCTACCATATTCCTTATATTTTGCTAGGTGCTGAGAGTGTACATTAAAAACTTATATTTGATCTAATTTCCATTGCTTTTTATCTGTGTAAGTGAAGCCTTTTACTTTTTCCCCCCCAAAATCTATTCTCATTGGCTTCTAAACTGCTGAGCAGTATTGGATTGGCTATAAAGCTAGTTGATCTTGGCTTAGTTCTTATTTTTCATTATTTCCATTAACTTAAACTCAGATTCCAGTAACTGTAATAGTATTACACCCCTTTGTTGGCAATGTCAAAGGAAAAACAGATTAAATAGACTACAAATACCAAAAAAGGACTCCATCACGACTGGATATTACCCTAGAACAAGAGAGTGTGATAGCACAAGACAGTTTGCTGTCCTTGGGTCCTTGGCCTTTTGGTCAGTTGGACTGGCAGCTGAACTCTTATCATTGAGGAAACCATTGGTCCAGAACTGTTCCTCTCACTATGTTGGTGCTGATGCCTACAATTGCAGTATTAGTTTTATTCTTTGAAGTTATTGGCCCATATAAAATAAAATATATTTGGACAGTTAAAATTCAGATATCTAACACATTAGAGTGAATAAATATATCAGGCTTTTCTATTGTGACATTTAGCTGAAAGTAAGTTTGGAAGGAAGTAGAAACTAGGAAGCAATTGCTTGGAGACAAGATGTCTTTTGAGAACCCAGGACAGAGGAAACATCATGGCACTAGACACATGCCAAGATGATAATGTATGAAAATAAACTTAAGACATGATAATGCATTTGGAATATTCACCATTTTATGTTAGTCATGAGACTTGGCAGGAAACTAGACCTTTGGCTGGTATTAGTAAATATCAATTCTAAAGAGTACTAGGAGTTTAAGTAACATAGTGGAGTTAAAAATTAAGAAGAGCATGGATGTTATCTAAAGGCAATTTTTAGTTATTTTGTATTTTATGAATAAGTTTTATAATATACTAAAATTTAAATAAGTCACTTCATAGTACATGTATAAACCACAGTCAACAGTTATTCTTTCTTCTCAGAACTCAATACATGAATTTCAGACACCCAAATAGAAAACACAAGACTGAATTCATTTAAGACAGGGAATACTTTATTCAAACCCATCAGAGAAATGGACAGCTTGGGTCTGTAACAAAGCGTTGTGTTTTAAAGCATAGGTCAGTAATTATATATGAGAGTATACACTGCTACATACAAATTAACTGATCAGAGCACAACTTTTCAATGTTCAAAACCGAATAAGCTTCCCTGTAAAAGCAGCACCTTTGTGACATTTTTAACTTTAGTATTCCTCTCCTTCTTCTTCACCCTCTCCTTCAACAGAATCCACACCAACCTCCTCATAATCCTTCTCAA